>NC_056726.1:124151586-124244431 GCF_019279795.1 Protopterus annectens | reverse complement strand
CACACACAACTGCTACACCACTACAATTCCCACATCTCACATAGTTCACAATGCCAGTGTGCCACACAGTCACTTGCCTTCGGGCTACACAACACACACAATACACTTGAGATAGGCGACACTTATTGTCAGACACACTGATGTACCACTCACCAGCTCATACAAGGGAATAGTCCCTTTGTGCTGTCTGTCATGTGCCAGGATTTGCCACATAACATATGCAGTCAGGTCACTACAAAGCAAGTACAGGACTGGCACCATTATTGTCCATGCTGGTGCGTAAAACCTCAGATGTTACTCCCTGGACCACATGACATGGTACATGGAGGAACAGTGTCATCATGTAGCCCAGGCCAGTATGACCCTGACCTTGTCTAGCATCTTACACCCACCAAGTATGATGTCACAGTATACAGACAAACATATCATGTTTAACACTTGGCTAACAGATTGGTGTCATTCATAGGGGATACAGTGTATGTCAGCCTGTGGTGACATACTCAACATGCCACGTAGCTTCACTATGGACAGCTTGCACCTGTCATCCTTGGACCTTTGAATGCTGGCTAAGGCTCTTGCTACCACCATAGTGCATTTGTTGAGCAGGGCTCAAAAGACAAACCCACCTACATAGACATTACAGGTTAAATAACACTAAGGGTAATGCTGCTCAACACCAGATGTGTTACCCTCATATTGTACACTCAGGACTCCCTCAGTATGGGGGATAGCAATATATGTGCACTAACAGATGCCTAGTTCAGGGTCACATATGCACACTAGCACTACCAGGTTATGTTTCATACCATGCTTTCTGACCACAGGACTTGGAACGGACAACACAACTAGGGGGTGTATTCCTATACATCACAGATACACACACCTCCGGGTTAGTGGCACTACAGTAAGCATCACAGACCATACATATACAACTACCATTGTTCGAAACTGCCTTTCAGTTTGTTGCCTACTACAGACCACCCTCCCTTACTCAGGAACCACACTCGGCTTTCCTGGGAACAGTGGGGGAAATGATGGTCTCCACAAACACCATTATATTGGGTGACATCAGATACATGAATATTGACTGGGGATACTACTCAAGCCGCAACAACCTCGACCTACAGTCGCTACAATTTGTAGATTCATATGCTATGGTACAACCAGTCACCACAGCCACAAGGGGGAATACGTATTGGACCTGATCATCACCAACATGGGGACTCTATGTTACACACCAGCAATATACCCCTCATTGGTAAGGTCGGAACATACATCTATATAACTGGACATACATATACACTCCACACACCCATCCTGGGTAATCTTGGTGAACTTCTGATGAGCCAACGTCTCACTTCACCAAAGCAAGGTGGTATCCTTCAGAGAGCTTGAGACAGTGTGCAATACAGCTCCGACTGCTGAATCCTTTACATACACATTCTAAGGACTCCTAGTGGACTGCATGGATTGTGCTACCCCAAATAACAACAAGACTTACTCCTCCAATGGCAGGGGACCTGTCTGGTAGACACCAGCCATTAATGAGCTGTACAATGTCAGGAGGAAGCTACTACATGATAGAGCACAATCCCAGATGGGGAAAGCATCTGTGATCTGTACCAGCAGACAGCTATGATCACTCATGTACATATCTAAGGTCTTCTTCTCACGGACAATTGCACCAGACAAGTAAGACTATCACAAGGCCTTCATCAGTTAGGTCAGGAACCTGGGTGAACACTCACTGATATGCTGTGAGTTACTGCATACTGACTGCACTTACCCTGAACCCACTGGCATAGCCAACATCCTGGCAAACAGGTTCAGTGCAGATGTCTCCCCCCATCCCACCTAGGGAGCAACTATCCATCCCAACAGAGTGTAACCTCCCTGACACCACACAGTAACAGGTGAGTGCTGCCCTCCCCAAAGCATACATTACAGCATCAATGTGACCAGTTGGTGTCTCGGCCTGTATCTTACACGAGCTTCATGACAGATGTAACCCTCACATTACATCACTGTGCAATATTGGAGTTACTACAGGATATGTACCCACAGAATGGCATACAGCAACAGTGTTCCCACTTCACATAGTTGGTGCCAGAACAGACCACAGACAATATTGCCCTGTAAGCCTAACTATCCTGTTATGCGAAACTATGGAGTGTATTGTCATGGGACTCTTACAGATAGACATCAGGAAACTACAGACACTGTGTCCTACACATTTCAGCATTGTTGTGGGCAGATCTTGCCTCTTGAACATGTTCGTATTCTTTTGACAGTTAGGTCCATCAACATAGGGACAGTTGTACACGCAGCCTACCTGAAGCTTGCTAAACCCTTCCACACAATAACCCACTGGGCCATTATGCATAGGCTCACCAGCATCGATATGGACACATATTTCACATGATGGATTGCTACCTGGATCAGGGATAGCACCCACATGGTCAGAATTGCAGGTGCCATGTCTGACTATACACCAGTTACAGGTGGCATCCCACACAGCTCGGTCCTGGGACCTCTCTTGTTCAGTATATATTTGTCTGACGTACAGGCTACCACAGGGAGAATATGGCTGACCTTGTTCACACTTGACTGCATACTGGGTGCCATGATCACCTCTCCAGCTGCCACATGCATACTCCAACAGGATCTCACAGAGATGGATGACTGGTGCCTGAGCCATGGCCTACAGCTAAATGCCATTAGTTGCATAGTCATCCCCTTTGGGAATAACAACATGCCCACACATTAACACATAGTTAGTACTCCATTACATATGGTAGGTGTTGTTAGGTGATTGAGGACATGACTTGTTCGTACTGTCGCCTTTGACATTCACATTGCCACAGTGGTTGATCAGACCTGCTATATAAGCAACCTTATTCCATATGGTTTCACATCTAGATCAAGTGATGTCATTGTGTCCCTATACTAATAACAACCGTGCTTGGTTACAATGCCACCTTTGGGGTGTACCTTACCCAACACCTGCAGCAACTGTACTGACCACAGATACCCAAGCAACAGCCACCCCTCAACAATACCCACGAATCACATATCTCACAAAATCAGTGTGCCTCACAGTCATAGCCCTTAAGGCCAAACAACACACCTAATACACTTGTTATAGGGGACTCTATTGTCTGGCACACTGACATCCCACTCAGCTGACTGTACAAGGAGAAGGTCACTGTAAGCTGCCTGTCAGGTGGCAGGATGCACCACATAACGTAAGCACTCAGGTCACTCCAAAGCAGGTACAAGTATGACTCCGTCATTGTCCCTGTAGGTGTGAATGACATGAGACATACCTCCCTGGACTACAAGAAATGAGACATAGAGCAGCTCTATGATCATGTAGCCCAGGCTGGTATGACCCTGACCTTGGGTAGCATCTTGCTCTCACCAAAAATGATGCCAGAGTATAAAGACAAAATGATCAGTTTCAACAATTGTCTACAGTATTGGTGTCATTCAATGGGGATCCAGTGTCTGTCAACCTGGGATGACATGCCCGACAAGCCACGTTGCTTCGCTAGGGACGGCTTTCACATGTCAACCTTAGGCTTTCGCATACTGGCCATGCCTCTTGCCACCCCCATAGTGCATTTTTTAGGTGAGGCTCAAAGGACAAATACATCTCCATAGACAACCCAAGGATACAAAATTTAAAGGTAATGCTATTCAATGCCAGACGTCTAAACCTGAAGATGCACCCACTTGAGGCTCTCCTAAGTATGGAGAATATCGATGTCTGTGCAGTAACAGAAACCTGGTTCAAGGCTCCTGAGAGCACCCCAGCACTAACAGGTTATAACTCATACCATGCGTTTCACACTCAAAACTCGGACCAAAGCCCAAAAGGAGGGGTAGTATTTATATTAATCAAAGATACCTACACCTCCAGGTTAGTGGCACTGCACGAAGCATCAGAAACCATCCATGTGCAACTAACAGTGGGCCAAACTGCCTTTCAGTTTGTAGCTGCTACAGAACACCCTCCCTATTACAGGAACCCCACTTGGCATTCCTGAGAACACTGGAGAATATCAAGGTCTCTCCTAAAACTATGTTATTGGGTGACTTCAACTACCCAAACATTGACTGCAACAACTATTCATGCCCAAACACACTCGTCCAACGGTTCCTTGAAGTTATAAACTGTAATGTGATGGAACAACTGGTCACCACTCCCACAAGAGGGAACAACATATTGGACCTGGTCATCACCAACATGGGGACTCTATGTTCCACACCAGAGGTAAACCCCTCATCGGTAAGATCAGACCATTAACAAATTTCCATGGACATCCATATCCCGTCCCCATCCCCAGCCAAGGAAATCACTGTATAGAATTTCTCAAATGCCAACTTTGCACTTCTCAAGACTGAGGTGGAATCCTTCAAAGCCCACGGGCCAGAGGATAATACAGGCCAATCTGCAGAATCCTTTACAAATGCATTCTATGAGCACCTGCAGGAATGCATGGATCATGCTATCCCAAATAAAACGAAGACTCACTCCTCCAAAAACAGGAGACCTGTTTGGTGGACCCCAGCCATAAATAAGCTATACAACAGAAGGAGGAAGCTACTACATGACAGAGCAAAATCCCAAAAATGGAAGGCATCTCTGATCAGTATTAGCAAGAAACTTTGATACCTCATAAAATCATCAAAGGCCAGTTTCCAAAGGGAAATTGCCCAGACACTAAAGATAATCACATGTCCTTCTTTAGTTATGTCCATAATATGGGTGGAAACTCCCAGATATGTTCTGAATTGTTGCATAATGGTACAAAATATACCGAAACTACAGACAACCAACATACTGGCAGACAGATTCAACACAAACCTCCCCCCCTTCACCCACAAAGGAACAAATGCCTATCCCAACTGAATGTAACCTCCCTGACATCACAGATGCACAGGTGAAGGCTGACCTTGCCAAAGCAAAAAACACAGCAGCTATGGGACCGGACGGTGGGCTGTGTCTTACACAAGCTCCAAGAAGAACTGAACCCTCACATTGAGTCACTGTTCAAACTTAGCCTTACTACAGGATATGTACCCGAATAATGGTGTACAGCTACAGTGGTTCCACTCCACAAAGGTGGTGCCACAACAGACCCTGGGAACTAACACCCCATAAGCCTGACTAGTCTGGTCTGTATAGCTATGGAGCGTATTATCATGGAACTCATAAACAAAGACATTGGGAGCCTCCAGACACTGGACCTTACCCAATTCGGCTTTGTTACGGGCAGATCTTGCCTCTTAAACCTAGTTGATTTCTTTGAAACAGTTACCAAAGCTATGGATGAGGGCAAGGTAGTCCACACAGCCTACCTGGACCTCGCAAAAACATTCAACACAATACCCCACTCGGAAATCATACATAAGCTTAACAGCTTAAATATCAACCTCTATATCAGAAGACGGGTTGCAAACTGGCTCAGGGATAGAACCCACATGGTCAGAATCGCAGGTGTCATGTCCAAATACAAACCACTTACAAGTGGCATCCCACAGGGCTCAGTTCTGGAACCTCTCTGGTTCAGTATATACTTCTCTGAGGTTCAGGCTAACACGGGGGGATTATGGCTGACAAGGTTCGCAGATGACTGCAAACTGGGGGCCATAATCGACTCTCCAGCTGACACAAGCATCCTCCAGAAGGGTCTCACAGAGATGGATGTTTGGTGCCAGACAAGCTCGAGCTACATGCTAAAAAGTGCATAGTCATCCCCTTTGTGAAAAACAAGGTGCACACAAATTACCACATAGGTGGTAATCCATTAAGTACAGAAGTAGTAATTTGAGATTTGGGGACCAATGTAGATAGTAATCTCTCCTTTGATAATCACATTGCCAAAGTGGTTACAAAGACCTTCTATATATGCCACCTTATCACGAAAGGGTTCGCATCTACATCAAGAGAGGTCATTGTGCCCCTCTACTCATCAGTCATCAGCCCCATACTTGAATACAATGACCCTTTTGGGATGTACCTTACCCGACACCTGCAGCACCTGGAGAGACCCAAAAGTACCTCTCCAAGAGGATCATGGGCTACAAACAGATGTCATATGCAGCTCAACTAAGGAAACTCCAGCTCTACTCAGTTGCTTAATGCCTACTCAGAGGCAATCTATGCCTGACATACAAAGCCAAGTCAAAGCCAGAATTAATGGATATGCTCCACCTCAAAAATCCAAGTCCCTTAGAGATACATGCTCCAGGGACTTAAACTTCAAAATAAGAATAAAAAGGACATGCTGGAGGGAAAGATTCATTCCCCAGAGGCTCCCCTCACTCTGGAAAAGAATCCCAATTCGTATTAGACATAGCCCCTCGCTGACCCTCTTCAAGCCAAATCTGGACACATGGATTGGAAATTACAAATTCACCCCTGGGATCTCTTCTGTGTCCCTGCTAGACAGAGGCACAGCAAACTAATCTTAAAGGGTACCTTCTGTGACCTAATTTACAGAGGCACAGTAGAGTAATCTAATAGGGAGACGGATGCCAAATACACTCTGGCTAGGCTTATAAATGCCCTAGGGCAGATAGCCTAGTATCTACCTATGAACCTATGAACCTATAAGTTCCGCACCAAGCAGATGTAGGGACTCACACAGATGACCTGCACAGTTCAGATGCAGTAACTCCAGCTCTACTCAGTCGCTTACCACCTACTCGGATATGATGTGTGCCTGTTGTTTGCAGTAATACCCCACCCAGAATTAATGGACATGCTCCATCCACCTCAGGATATCCAACTCCCTTGTAGCTACACACTCCAGGGACATATACCTCAGCACAGATGTTAATAGGACGTGCTGGAGGGACAGATTCTTATCCCAGGGCCTCCACTCACTCCAGATTGTGATCACAGTTTCACATAGGCAGAGCCACCCACTAACCACCTACAGGGGACATCTTGACAATTGTATGGGTGATCGTATGTTTACCCATGGGATATCTTCTGTGTCCCTGCTATACAGAGGCACACTAGCCTAAATGTACATGGGCTATCTTGTATGACCTACTATTCACTGGCACAGTGAAGTACTCTGACAGGGCTGCAAAAGCCAAACACACTCTGGCTAGGCTTGTACATACCCTAGGGCAAATAGCCTACTATCGACCTCTGAACCTATGCTTCTGCTCGGGATGCACAATATTTATTGCTGATACTGTTTGCAGGTCTTTATCATCTTTGCTTTCCCAGTTTCTATGAACAACTTAGGTATCTGTGGAACATGTCTGATCATGACAGGGTTCCACTATATTATATAAGTGTCTGCTGTCATGTAACTGTGTGCACAGGGCAGATTGCTGGATAGTGAGAGGTTCCTGGGTTAACACATGCAACTGCCAGATATGTGTGGCCCACTGCTGTAGTCAGACATGGCCTAAGTGTGTGAGAATGCCCGGTTCAGGCTTTCCATGTTTTGTTGCCTGACATATGTCTCATTTATTCAAGTGTGTGAGCATGCCCAGTGTGACCTTTCAGTATGTTGTGATCTGAAGTCCACTACATTTCTGGATGTGTGTGAACATGACCAATATTAACATTTATACTGTGTGTGTTGGAAGTCAAGTTCTGTTCTTACTGCAGGACTCACCTGTGTGTCATAACTCAACAAGGATTATGCTGTGCCTGCAGGGTTTCCATGAGATACTTTGCATAGACTTATCAACATCCCTTCATACTGACTGAACAGTGCAATGCTGTCATGGTTTAGTGGTTCAGTACTTTAACTATGGTGCACAGTATCCTGGGATCGAGGCCCATCACTGCTTTATATTTCCATACTGAGCAGACCAGACTGCTTAAGGGCCAGTTAAGCAAATATGAGCATGTTGGCTTTTGTTCTGCTATGCCCTACTTAGACCAGGCTTGCCTGACATTGCTGTATATTCACTAACTTTGCTGGACATTGCCCAATATTACTCAACACTGACCACAGTTGTACTAGTTGGTGTGTGTATTCTGTTTGCATATACTACATGGTGGTAAATGCTGTTTAGCACTACCTTAAATTGCTTGACACATGGCAATCATGCCTCAGGTGGTGCTGCAGGGCTGTCTATGTCAGATGCACATACTACACTCCCTGTACATGTTTGAAGCAGGCAGTGTCAACTTAGGCATCCCTTTTACTATATGTGTTGGTCAGAGAGAGGTATCATTTCCAGGCTTCCTACTGAGCCAGTGTATGTGCTATGCATTGCCTCTTTGCCAAGGCCAAAGGATACTGGGCATGCCTTCTTCTGCCTACTGAGGCAGGCTCAGGTTGTTCCTCCTCCGAGTCTTGCTCTGCCTGTGATGGCCTTGGCAATGGTGAGGGGCTGTTTGGCCCAGGCCTATGCTGGTCCTGCTGTAGCTGTTTTTGCAGGATCATATTAAGTAGCATAGCACATACCATGACAATTTGGGTACATGTAGTTGGTGTGTACTGCAAGGCTCCACCAGATGTGTGCAGGCATCGGAACCATGACTTGAGCAGCCCAAACACATGCTCGATTACATTTCGTGTTTGTGCGTGTGCCTCATTATGGTGTTCTTGTTCAGGTGTGTGTGCATTTCTGATGGGTGTCATCAGCCACGGCTCCAGTGCATAGCCAGCATCCCCCACTAGGTGACCATGTGGGATGTCCCCATTGGCAAATGTCTGGTACAGCTGCGTCAGATGCCAGATATGGGAATCATGGTAGCTTCCAGGGCAGCCAGCACACACATTCAGTATTATGCCCTGGCATCACACACGACCTGGCAGTTGATGGAGGGGAAGCACTTGCGGTTGAAGTAGACCCTACCCCACTCACCAGCTGGCGCTTTGATGTGTATGTGCATGTAGTCTATTGCACCCACTACCTCAGGGTATTCCGCTATTTGATGGAAGAGACGCATATTGCTGGCCAATACCTCACGGGAATTGGGGAAATATACATGATCACCGACATGTGCTGACATGGCATCCAGAAACTGGTGCGGTACCCTGGATGCTGATGCCTGTGATATCCCCATCATATCACCAGTTGGTCTCTGGAAGATACCTGTTGCTAGTATTCGTAGGCCAACACATACCTTGGTTTCCACTGGAATGGGTTCCCCTCTGTTGGTTCTGTGTGTGAGGCGTAGCCTGCACAGCTCAACAATTTGCTGCATGGGGTCTCTGTCCACTCTATAGTGCTCCACTATCTCCAGCTCATGTAGCCCCTGGTAGGTTACCCTGGGCCTGTACACTCTTCTCCGTCTCCTCACTGGGGGTTGCTTGGCAGCATTCCCATTGTCACCACCCTCAGCATGTTGCATATGTCGGTTTATGACAGCAATGGCAGCCTCTAACATTTCTTTGTCTCAGTTAAGCCTTTTCAGTATTCACTTCTTTTAGCTTACTGCAGTGCTGCAGTATCTCTGAGCAATACATGGTGAAAAGTTGTTTGTAGAGTTTTAAGTGCTGGGCTGGGCTGGGCTGGTTTACTGCCTGTGTAATTGCCTGATTCTGATTATTTCCACCTGCTAGCTCTGCTGACTCTCCCTGGTTAACTTCCTTCTGTTTGTTGTGCTTCCTTTTCTCTTTCCATTTCCTCAGGGGGGCAGCACCGCGCACACTAGTGCAGACGTGTGTACACGTGATAACACGCACGCACACAGGCTTAGATGGAGTTACACTAACTAATTCCTGCTTAAATGTGCACACACCAGCGCAAACGCGCTCACGATACTGTAAACTGCTTTATACATGCTTACTCCGGCTTAAACGCATGCACTCATGCTTACACGCGCGCACACTGTCTTACTCGGGTTTACAGGAGTGCACACGTGCACATACACATTGCAAGCATTTTTACAAGAAACTTTAGTGATACCCACAGTGTGCACCTTCTATTTCTTGACTTTAGCTAGGATACCTGATGACACAGATCTTCCAGTGATGAGCAACTGACAGCTAACACATGCTACTCTGCTCCAATGAGCTTATCTTCTTTTCATACATACCCCCTCCTGATGTCACCTATATCCTACTCTGTTACTCCCCTTATCCTAGTCTTACACTCCACTGACTGTGCTCATTTGCTACTTGGGATTCACTATCCTTACCCTCATTTGTATAGGATTGCCTACTAATGCTTGGTTACATCTTTTAGACTGGGTTCCCCCGTTAGCAACCGCTACTCTGTAGCCATGTTGTCTTCAGCCTGCCATTGCCTTGCATTATACATTACAAATACCCATAAAATTCTGATTTTTTTAGAGTGCAGCTTGTTTGCGCGAAGCTGCGCTATGCTTAAACATGGAAACTCAGAAAAATAAAATAAATTCATTTTTTTTCATTTTGCATCAGGAAACATTGCCAATGGCTGTATATTTGGCCATTGGCATGCTTCCTCTACTGGATGCAACCTTTATTTGGAGCTGTCACGGCTCCGTTTTGCTATTTGCAGAATGGTACTCAGTTGTCAACTGAGTACATTTCTGCAGATAACACTACTCTTACTTGGACATGTTCGGGTTTCCTGAATCGCAAATCTACCTCATTTGCATGCCTTTCAGCTGCAATTGAGGTAATTTGCATGTCCCGGCCCTGTCCGTGTAAGAGCCGTTTTAGGAGCTCTCTTGCATGCCCCTACAGGCTGTTCCTGGATTGCTCGTCGGACATGATGGCTGCATGGAGTCTTAATCTACTCTTAGACTCCATGCAAGCCATCATGATTCCGGCCCTTTATCTATGACTGATTTTATTTCATTTGTATTTCTGTTGGATTTGACAGTGGATCACTGGTTGTCTTTTACATTTAATAGAAATTTATATTATTTCAATCATTGTTTATATACTTTTTAACTGTAAAGTGATCTCTTGCATTTTGCCATTATAATACACAAAGAATTAGCTCTCATCTCTGTTTGAGGAGTTGTTGACATATATCTAGCTTATATGCATCACAGGATATTAGGTGGGTATTTTTCAATTTGATTACTAGTGTTTACCTCAAAAATAAAATTCTTCAAAGTCATGTGAGCTAATAAAGAAGTTATTGAACAGCATGAGTAGAAAATTAGATGACTTACAGGTTCAAAACTATAATATAGATAGAGATAAGTGAATCTTCCAATTACCCCACAGGATTAAGGCTTTGGGCTGTTTATGAGCTACTTCTTGTAGTAAATGTACTGTTTGATTTCTGCCATTTCAATCTGCCTATAGTGTAACTCTGAGCAAGTCTCTTAACCTGACAGTGTTCCTGGGTAAGGGGTACTTGCTGCTGTTGCTGCCAATGACTGCTAGTATTAGAGATCTCTGCACCAGGGTGATCTATCTTTCTCACCTCACCACTTCACATTCATACTTGGATCAGTATGCAACAGACTTACTGTGTGACACCATGATTGCACTGCTTAATGCTGAGTAAAAACTAATGCACCTGCATTTGTTTGTAGCAGTTGCTGCCAGAACTGGTGGGATCGGATGGTGATCATTTTCAGCCTGAGTACGTCCTTGCTTACCTTGAGAGAACTGCTATCCTTATAGTACAGAGGATTGTAACTGACACATCCAAAAAAGGCTGTCTCTTCCATCTGAGACTAAACATCTGGTGGCAGCTCAAGAAGATGCATCTGTCATAACCATATAGCATCTTCACATCCAGAAGAAGATGCTGTTGTTGCTTGTATTCCTACCCACCTGAAGCGTTCACCCCTGCCTTTGATGAGATAGCCACTCTGATGTCCAACAGTGCCAGGGAGGTGATGGTGCTCATGAAGTGGACCTATGCTATGAGATGCATGCTATGAGATGCCTGGGCTGAAACAATTAAATGCACAATACCCCTCTTTTGTATGCAACTATGGGATGTGTCACTTCTTGATGAATGCTACCTTCTGAAAACAGTAATCTGGGTACTAGGCTGACATCACCACCTGCATGTTTTTCTCAGCCATCCTGTATCCACATGATTAGTATGTTACTGATTAAAGAAGGGAAGCACTACTGTGTGGGAAAGACCTCACTCTAAAGAGCTGTCGTAACCACCTTAGTACACATCATGTTTAGTGGACATTGTCCCTCATTTAATAATATCTCCCCTGCCTAGATTTTATGCAGTTGCCCATCCCTATTCCCTGTAATACATAAAAACTACTCATCCCTTGTCACATGTATTCACAATAAACTTCCTAAACATTGGCTATTAGTCCTGCATACATCTTCTAAATCTGGGTTGCTCATCTTCTAACATATGCTGTGCTCACCACTGCCATGAGAAAGAATGAGAAGAAGTTTCCTTCCCATTGTTTGTTCATAGGTTCATAGGTAGGTACTAGGCTATTGGAACTAGGGCCTATATAAGCCTAGCCATAAATGTACCCTGGCTTTCGCCACCCAAGAAAATTATTTTCCTGTGCCCCTGTAGAGCAGAGCCACAGAAGTGATCCCTGGGATGAATTTCCTATTTCCCATCCAGTCATCAAGTTTTTCTTGAAAAGTGCTAATGAGGAGCTCTGTGTGACATAGATGGGTAGTCTGTTCCAGAGTATGGGAAGTCTCTGTGATAGGAATCTATCCCTCCAGCATGTTCTGTTTATTGTGGTGACAAGGTTTAGGTCCCTAGAGCGTGTAGCTCGGATGGATTGGGATTTCCTTAAGTTGAGCATGTCCAACAGCTCTGGGTTTGACATAGCTTTGTATGTTAGGCAGAGATCGCCTCTGAGTAGGCGATATGCGACGGAGTACAGCTGGAGTTTTTTCAGATGGTCTGCGTAGGCATCTGTTTGAGGCCAGTAATCCTCTTTGTGAGGTATTTCTCTGGCCTTTCCAGTTGTTGTAGATGTCTTGTGAGGTACATACCAAAAGGGGCGTTGTACTTTATAATGGGTCTAACGAGTGATGAGTAGAGGGGAACAATGACCTGTTTTTTTCTGGATGAGAAACCTTTTGTGATGAGGTGAGCCATGTAGAAGGATTTCCTGACCACTGTGGCAATGTGATTATCAAAGGAGAGACTACTGTCCACCTGTGTCCCAAGGTCTCATCACATTTTCGGCATTAAGTAGACTACCAGCTATGTGATAGTTCATGGGTACAGAGTTTTTGCCAAAGGGGATGACAATACACTTTTTGGCATTGAGCTTCAGGCCATGGCTTTGACACCAGGCATCTGTCTCATTGAGGCCCTTTTGTAGTATGTCCACATCATTAGGAGTTTCGATTATGGCTCCTAGTTTGTAGTCATCTGCAAACTTTGTTTACCAAAGACCTTCTGTGTTAGCCTGTACTTCAGAGAAGTAGATACCAAACAGGAGAGGACCCAGAACTGAACCCTGTGGTACCCCACTTGTCACTGGTCTGAAGTCGGATTTGTAGTCTGCTACTTTCACAGTGTGTGTTCTGTCTGTGAGCCAGTTGGCAACCCATCTTGTGACATAGGGATTTATACATAGTTTAGTGAGCTTATCTATAATTCCAGAGTGGGGGATGGTGTTGAAAGCCTTGACGAGATCTAGATAAGCTGTGTGAACCACCTTGCCCTCATCTATGGCTTTGGTGACTGCTTCAAAGAAGTCAATCAGGTTTAAGAGACATGATCTGCCTTTTACAAATCCGAACTGAGTAGGGTCCAGAGTTTGTAGATTTCCAATGTGTTTGTTTATGAGTTCCATGATGATACATTCCATGGCCTTGCAGACTAGGCTTGTCAGGCTAATGGGGCGGTAATTCCTGGGGTCTGTCATGGCTCCCCCTTTGTGGAGTAGGATAACAGTCACAGTGCGCCATTCAGTGGGCACAAAGCCTGAGGTGAGGCTATGATTGAACATGGTACTTAGGTAGGGTGCCAGTTCATTCTGTAGTTCATGTAGAACGCAGCCTGGGATATTGTCAGATCCCATGGATGCTGTGTTCTTGGCTTTGGAGAGTATGTTTTTTACCTGTGTATCCGTGATTACAGGAACTTTGCATTCTTCCAGAATAGAGATGAGCCCTCTAGGGGGTGAGAGGAGGGGTAAAGTTAGCACTGAACCTATCTGCCAGGATGTTGGCAATATCAGTTGGTTCTGTATATTTAGTGTCATTGTGCTGTAACTCAGAGCAGATCTGAGTGTTGCTATTGAGATTCTTGACATAGCTATAGAATGCTTTGTGGTTGTCTTTAGAGTCAGTGGCAATTTTGTTTTTGTAACTAGCTTTGGAGGATTTTATGAGGGATCTCAGCTTCTTACTGAGGTTGACCAGGGAGTTCCTCCAGTCATGGGATTTTACTCTTTTTTGCAACAGTTTCTTTCTTCTGTTGTAGAGTCTGTTTATGGCAGAGGACCACCAGATTGGCTTCCTTTTTTGGAGGATAGTATCTTGGTTCTATTAGGGATAGCATGATCCATGCACTCATGTAAGTGCTTATAAAGTGCATTTGTGTAGGATTCAGCAGTCGTACCTCTATTGTCCATCTGCATGGGTGTCATGAAGTTTGCCACTTCTGTCTTAAGAAGTGTGAAGTTGGCTTTGGAGAAGTTTTTTATGGTGATTTCCCTAATTCGTGGTAGGGGTGGGATGTGGATGTTTAGGGTGATTAGCTTGTGGTTGTATCTGACCAATGAGGAATTGACCTCTGGTGTGGAACTCTGGTTGCCCATGTTGGTAAAGACCAGGTCTAGGATATTGCTGCCCCTGGTGGGGGTGTGAATAAGTTGATCCAAGGTGTTGGAATTTATGAATTCCAGAAAACGTTCAGCAAAAGAGTTGGTACATGAGTAGTTTTTCCCAGTTAATGGTGGGGTAGTTGAAATTGCCCATTATTAGGGTGTTGGGTTGTACCCTAATATTTTCCAGTGTATCAAGAAATGAGGAGTGGGAATCCTGGGGCATGGTGGGGGGTCTGTAGCAAGCTACAATTTGGATTGCGGTCTTGCCCAGAGTTAGTTGCACTTGGATAATCTCAGATGCATTATGCTGTGCAAGTAGCCTGGAGGTGTGGATTGTTCCTGCAATGTTTCGGTAGTCTGCATGGCAAGTTACAGTAGCAGTACTGTAGTAGGCACCTGTACTCTCACCTGCTGGTTTGCTCCTTCTCCTACAAGGTGTGTTACTTTCAATGTGCTGTGATCATGACCACATCTTTCTGTGATATGGGATGCAACAACACCCCTGATTTCATCTGCTATACAGTGAGGACAATTAGCACCCTAGAATTATATAGTTACATATGAGGCATCCACAGACCATATACAGAAAACACAGTGAACTTATCAGTTTTGTCTTCTATGTGAGAACTCATTCTACAGAGGCATGTCTTTTGCAGGGCTGACTGATGTATGATTCTCTTTTCTCTATGGTTGTGTGGGGTTAGTACATGTAAGGAAACTGAGAAGTATGGAGGGAAGTGTATTGGGGTTTGCCCCAGAGAAAAAAAATGTGAATATTTTGTAGTTTTAGACACAGCTCTGGAAGGTTTTTTCTGCCCCCTCCCCCCTGGACCTTGTCAGCAGTGCCTCTACCTTCACCCAGTTGGCTAATTCATTGGGTAAAACAGGAGCCAAGTACTCCAGCCTGCTGGTTCTAGAGAGCAGTCTACATGCTCCCTTTGAAAGCACACCTGAGCCAGCAATTGGTACTTTTCTAGTGTAGTGGTACAAGCTTGGTCAGCTTAGCCATTTCAAATTTGAAACAAAAAAAATAAAAATAAACCTTAATTGAAACTGTAAAAAAAATTTTTTTTTAAATGTATCTGCATTGAAAAATTTGGACTCCTGTTTTATGAAAATCAAGGAAAGACAGTCAAGTAAAGAAATACTGGCATGGTTGGGAGGTCATGATCGATTACCTTGCCAAGGGCTTGATTTGACCAAGATCCAATTCTGAACTTCACTAAGGAATTTTACACCTATTTAGAGAAACACATAGAGGAAGAGGTCCATAGCAGAACCAAGTATCACAGAAAATTCAAAAACAACCTACCCCAATTGCCTATTACCATAAATAAACTCTACAACAAAAGAAAGAAACTCCTTACATTGTAAGCCGATCCTAAACCACTCTTCTCAAGGAAAATATTAAACACATTACAAAAAAAACCCACTTTTAGGTCCCTTCAAGGAAACTACAACCTTAGGCATGCTTCTGAAGCTAAAGATAATTATAAATCCTTCTTTAGCTATATCGAAAAGCTAATCAACAGTATAATTACTCTGAACCTATCCATAATCATTCCTCCTATTCTGTCCCAAAAGACATTACCAATATCCTTGCAAATATACCTGTATCCAAATCACCCCAATTATCTCTAAAGATCATTTACATAAAGCGCTAACCAAGACCAAAAATACATACTCTATGGGACCTGAAAATGTACTGGTTACATAATTAATAGTGTTAAACGTGTCATTTAAGACCCAAACTGTTTAAATTATGTTTAACTTCTGGTTTCATCCTTGATGAGTGTGCACTGCAGTAGTGATGCCTCTCCATAAAGGCGGCCTTACAACCAACCCAGGTAATTACAGACCAGTCTAACATGCCTCATCTGCAAATCCATGAAACTTGTAATAACTGACTTCATAAACTACAATATGAAAAGTTTTATTTGACCTGATCCAATATCGTTTATTTTTCTGAAGGCTAGATTCTGTTTATTAAATTTTGTTAACCCTTTTTGAAATAATTATAGAGGCTGTACATAGGTTCATAGGTTCATAGGCAGGTACTAAGCTATTGGCCCTAGGGCTTATATAAGTCTAGCCAAAAAGGTACCCTGGCTTTTGCCACCAAAGAAAATTATTTTCCTGTGCCTGTCGAGCAGAGCCGCAGAGGTGATCCCCAGGCTGAATTTCCTATTTCTCATCCAATAATCAAGATTTTTCTTGAAGAGTGCTAATAAGGAGCTTTGTTTGATATAGCTAGGTAGTTTGTTCCAGAGTATGGGAAGTCTCTGGGACAGGAATCTATCCCTCCAGCATGTTCTGTTTATTGTGGTGACAAGGTTTAGGTCCCTAGAGCATGTAGCTCAGAGGGATTGGGATTTCTTTAAGTGGAGCATATCCAACAGCTCTGGGTTTCACATAGCTTTGTATGTTAGGCAGAGATTGCCTCTGAGTAGGTGATATGCGATGGAGTAAAGCTGGAGTTTTTTGAGATGGTCTGCGTAAGGCATCTGTTTGAGGCCAGTAATCCTCTTTGCGAGGTATTTCTGCAGCCTTTCCAGTTGTTGTAGATGTCTTGTGAGGTACATACCAAAAAGGGTGTTGCACTCTATAATGGGTCTAATGAGTGATAAGTAGAGGGGAACAATGACCTCCTTTTCCCTGGATGAGAAAGCTTTTGTGATGAGGTGTGCCACATAGAAGGATTTCCTGACTACTGTGGTGATGTGATTATCAAAGGAGAGACTACTGTCCACCTGTTTCCCAAGGTCTCTTATCGCACTTTCTGTGTTAAGTAGACTACCAAAGGGGATGGCAATGCATTTTTTGGCACTGAGCTTGAGGCCATGGCTTTCACACCAGGCATCAGTCTCAGTGAGGCCCTTTTGTAGGATGTCCACATTGTTAGGAGTTTCGATTATGGCTCCTGGTTTGCAGTCATCTGCGAACTTTGTTAGCCAAAAACCTTCTGTGTTAGTCTGTACTTCAGAAAAGTAGATACCAAACACAAGAGGACCCAGGACTGAACCTTGTGGCACTCCACTTGTCACTGGTCTGAAGTCAGATTTGGAGTCTGCTACTTTCACAGTGTGGGTTCTTGTCAGTGAGCCAGTTGGCAACCCATCTTGTGACATAGGGATTTATACCTAGTTTAGTGAGTTTATCTATAATTCCAGAGTGGGGGATGGTGTCAAAAGCCTTGGCGAGATCTAGATAGGCTGTGTGACCCACCTTACCCTTGTCTACAACTTTGGTGACTGCTTCAAAGAAGTCTATCAGGTTTAGGAGACATGATCTGCCTTTTACAAACCCAAACTGGGTGGGGTCCAGAGTATGGAGATTACCAATGCCTTTGTTTATAAGTTCCTTGATGATACCTTCCGTGGCCTTGTAGACCAGGCTCATTAGGCTAATGGGGTGGTAGTTCCTGTGGTCTGTGGTGGCTCCCCCTTTGTGGAGTGGGATAACTGTTGCTGTGCACCATTCAATGGGCACAAAGCCTGAGGTGCGGCTATGATGGAACATGGTGCTTAGGTCGGGTGCCAGTTCATTCTGTTGTCAGGTCCCATGGATGCTGTGTTCTTGTTTTTACCTGTGCAGCCATGATTACAGGAACTTTGCCATGTAGTACACACTGTGTATCTTGAACAGGCCCAGGTGTTCTATACTTTACTCATATTGACCTATTTGTGATAAGCTGGATAGCAAACTGGCAGAAAGGCACTTTATCAAAACATACAAAAATGATCAGTTGTGTCCCTTAGGGCTCAGTGTTGAGATCTCTTATTTTTTTGGCTATTAATTCTCAGATCTACAAGCAGGTAGCAAAGACATCTGGCTAACAATGTTTGCAGATGACTGCAAATCAGGGGTTGTTGCTAAGTTACCCACTACCATCCAAACCCTCAAGAATTACTACTCCTTAGTAAATTGTAGGTGTAATAAAAATGGGCTCGATTTAAATGCCAAAAAAGTGTAGTATCATAATTTTTGATAGACAACCTTTCCCCTTACTATATTGTATGGACAACGCACCACTACAAAATGAAAATGCAGTGACCCAGGAACTTGGGTTGATAACTCCCTCTCTTTTGACCATCATGTAACAATGAATGTCAAGAAATCCTTACATTTAGCACAGATATTTGCTAAAAGAATATGTTCAATGTGTAAGGAGATAATCACTTCCTTATACTCAGCAGTGATCAGACCAATTATTGAGTACAATGCCCTCTTTATGATGTCTCTCACTAAACAATTAAAAAGACTTTCTAATAAAAAAGATCACAGACCTAAACTCCTGAGCTATCAAGCGGGGTTGGAAGCCTTATCCCTTTATTTAGTGTCTTAAAGACTTTTGAGGGGGGATCTTTGTCTTACTCACTGTGGAATTAGAGACCCAGTTTTCATGTATTTCCTGTATCTCTGTGACTACAATCTCTCTCCAGAAAAACTAGAATGAGGGACCTAATATCATCAGTAGATAAATAAAACATGGCTGAGGGGAAGGTGTATAACAAGATCCTTCCAACCCCCTGGAATAAACTTTCCCTGCACGATAAGTAGTGCAATTCATTATCTTGTTTTAGCCAAAAAGAATAAAAAAAAAAGATTTCTTCTTGGCAGGTTTCCTGATTTTAGGTTGCCATGTAGCTCCAGCAGATTATTTTACATGATTCAGTGCACTGAGATCCTGCAAAATATGCAAAACTGTCCACAAGTCAGCACTGGAATTCCTTCATGGCATTAGCCCTCTACAAAACTGCTCCAGTGTTTTTAAATCCAGTCAACAGCATTGCATGCTTACAAGCAACATACTGCTGTCTTGCTTGAAATTTCTAATTTAACAAAGCAGTCAAAACCATTGAATGTAGGCAGATAAAGCCTATTTTAATTCAGACTAAGTTTTCACAATATAACTATGTGCCTGTCTGTCGATGTGTGTGTGTGTGTGTGTGTGTGTGTGTGTGTGTGTGTGTGTGTGTGTGTGTGTGTGTGTGTGTGTGTGTGTGTGTGTGTGTGTGTGTGTGTATACATGCATGTGATTTTTATATATATATATATATATATGTGTGTGTGTGTGTGTGTGTGTGTGTGTGTGTGTGTGTTTGTAGGTGAGTACTGCCCTTATGGGCCATTTCTAAGTCTAGCTATTTTTTTAGATTGGCCTTACCTATCCATTGGTCAATAATTATATATTACCCCTAATGAAAGTAACTGAGATCATACCATAGATAACTGAAGGGGACTCATGCATGAGATAAAGCATTTAGTTGCTGCCTCTGTCCATTAGTGGTACAGGGGTCAGTCCTGTGGTAAATTTCTGGTTCACATCCATAGACCTCAGCTGTGCTTGAATATAGACAGGGATGAGCTTTGTTTTATGTGGATGGGGAGTCTGTTCCACAGAAGTGGTATGCTGTGTGAGATATACCTTTTCCTCCAGACCATTCTGTTGATGTTGCAAAAGAGGTTTAGATCCCTAGAATGAGTATTTCTGATGACATTTGACTTGTTGATGTGCAGTAAATCCATCAGTAATGGGTCAAAGGATGCCTTGTATGCCAGATATAGGTCACCTCTTAGCAGTCTGTAGGATACTATGTATACAGGGCTTTGAGTTGGTCCTTATAGGACATGTTATTTATGCCTTGTATCCTTTTAATAAGGTATCTTTGTGGGCATTCTTGTTGTTTATGAGTCTGGACAGATACATGCCAAAGGGGGCATTAGATTCAGTAAATGGCTTAATGAGGGCTGAAGGTGGGTAATATCATCCTTAGATCTAGACACAATTCCTTTTATTTATAAGTTGTGCAATATATAAAGACCTTCTTACAATATTAGACATATGTTGGTCAAATGTCAAATCACTGTCCACATATGTCCCTAAATATGGACAAGTGGGTCAAGACTCTTAGGGGTGTATTTTCAATGTGGTCATTCCCTGCAGTAGATAACTTCCCAAAGGATACAATAAGGCATTTTCAGCAGTTAGTTTCAGTCCATGATTTTGGCAGTAGTTATTTGGTACAAACTTTCCTGAAGTCAGTCATAGACTTTTGCTTTTGACGTTTACGTCAGAAAAGTTTATGTCAAACAAAAGAGATCCCAGCACAGAACCCTTATTTATAACATATTTATAAACTATATGGAACTATTTTGTGACCTTGAAATGTTCATAATAAAACAATGCCTTGAAAGTACCAATTAATAGATATCTTCAATTTTTGTAGAAGTATCAGTGACTAGTTACCTGGAAAAGATGAGTTTCAGTGCCATTTATTGAAGAGAACAGAAAACAAAAGTGGTATATAAAGGGTCAAATTGCAAAAGATTCACGGAATTCAGCAGAGTACCCCAAGTTCAACACAAATAAACTGGGTGATAAGTTAATGCATGGTAGTACAGGAATACTGCCTCAGTATAATGCGACAGGCTCAATCAGTCAGTAATGTCAGTACAATGCTTTGTTTAACCTGAAATTACATGATTAACAAGCACTGCCCATAAGTAAACATAGTCCCACTCACAGGGCATGTGTATGAGATGTACATAAAACTGTTTGTATTTGTCTGTCAATATGTGGAAAAGAGTTGATAGAACATAAATGACCATCAATAATACTTTCTGTATACTTCTCACATCTGCAGTATATTGCAGGTTCCATCTTAAAATGCAAAGAAAAAAAGGAAACATTTACTATGTATATTTGCAGAATCTGTTAGAATCCACAAATAATATTTATAAATTAGATTAAGTTTAGCTGAAGTTGCATACACAGCCATCTCACCAGATTAACTGTAGTTAACAAAAGAAAGGCGTGGGACCTGTGTGAGGAATACACTCTCCAAGAAATAGGGTGATACAAAATCAAATGGAGGGTCAGGATGAAGAAACAAGACACACATGAGGGAATAATGAATAGGAAAGTCACAAGGAGAGTTAGATGGGCATGGGTATTTTTTTGGTGGGAATAGTTACCATTTTTGGAGAAAAGGATTGAAAAAGGCTTTGCAAATGGACAAGAGGAAAAGGGTGCAGTAATATAATTACAATTTTCCCATACAAATTGTACGAATGCAGTGATGTGCATACATTTGCTATGTGCATTTTAGTATAATCTCAGATCATATGGACAGCTAACACAATAAAATCATGCTGGTGGTTGTTATTTTGTTTAACATGCATGCATTAAACGATGATGTATGCATAGCCTAGTCCTCATGCAAACCATATATGCTTGGCATCTTTACAAATATGAATGCTTGTGCATTGACTGTGAATGTAACATGTAACACAATGATGTCAACTAACACCACAGTCTATAACATTTAGTGGAACTGAAGGACTAATAATAAAATAATGTTTGTGAAACACAGTGATATGCCATATATCTGCATGTGCCACACAGGACAGCTGCCTAAGAAAAAGAAACATTGACATTCCATATCCAAAAATATAAAGACATAATGGGCAAATCCTGGAACACACATCAGACATGTTATCATCACACAAATTATGTATTGCCACTTGAATGACGCACTCCTCCATATACATTGTTGTGTTAATAGCGCAGTACTATATGATAATGTGATAGTGACATTTAAAATACATATATAAGCATCAACTTGAATGTGTGGTAATACACACAATTCCACATGTGTAGAGTGCGTGAAGCTACAGTGAGGCATATGCAAATGAGCATATGGTTACATTGTGGGTAATGCAAATCCTGCAACCATCTTAAAATCACACTAATTGTAAAATGTTTGTTTGTTTGTGTCTTTCGGCTTTTCCCACTTAGGGGTTGCCACAGAGGAACTCCGGTCCGCTAATGATTGGCAGTTGATTTTTTACATACCGGCTTGCCAGGCTGGATGCACAACCTTCAACGAAAATGTAGAGTTCTTAAATTTCTACATTATTCTGATAAAATAAATAAGCATGTGAAACAATACATGCATAACATATTATTACATGCTGGTCAAAGCTAAGAAGAACAGCATACCAATATTTTTTACTCAATAATTGCAGATGTCACTTCACATATCTGTCTGCCAGCACACAACAGCATACATTCATGTAGGACAGATTACAGTTCAGAAACTCACACCAGAAGTACACAGATGCAAGAAAATGGCAAGAAACACAAAATACTGAAAACAGAAAGCAAACACATTCAGCAGCATATAAGAGCTTGTGCAATAATTGCCAAACACAACTACCACACATTGATGCACCCATCCAAAACATTAACTGTCAAGGCATAAACACCATGAAGATAACAATATACCACGGTCACAGCTATAATTCAGCAATAACACTAGATGCTATAAGCACTACAAGCAGTCACAAGTACCCACCCAGCAAATGCTTACAACATGCATAATTTGCAAGCGCATTACTACTCTAAGGAGTAGTACATACGAACTGGCCATCATTTAAGTTATGTCAGCAAAGTGAACTTGAAATTACAATGGGCATTACAAAAAATATTCATCAAATTTTAACCTACAATAGAAAATATCTGCATGAACTCAGCATGTGCTGTGAAAACATCATATTGCATTATAGGAAGTATGTATAAACATTTGCACATACTGAATACAATGCATAAACAGGTATAAACCTCTCCACTCCAAAACAACAATAAAACTAACCCACAAAAATTCTGGAAGGGGATCTCCGTCCTCCTAAACCCCAGCAAACCACACACCCCAACCCCAGACCCAAATAGCCCAGACCTAGATCTAGCTTCACAGTTCAACTCATTTTTCATCAATTCTATTAGCAAACTTACATCCTCCTTCACACACCCCTCCTCATTACCTAATACACCCCTAATCTCTCCTGCAAATAACCCTCTCTTCCACTCTTCCTCATCTTCTCTCTCTCACAACTTTTCTCTATTCTCATTTAAACCTATCCCCACTTCCACCATAAAGAAACTCCTAGACAACATTCCCTTATTTCCTAAGTATAGAAGCAATTGCCTATCCCATCAGCATTCTAATCAACGCTCCATCCATGAATGCACAGTACCTCTACTATGGAAGCAAGCCTTCATCATCCCCTCCATAAAGGAGGCAACAATTGCAATATCAATAACTTCCGCCCTATTGCTATCCTCTCCCTATATCTAAAATCCTGGAAAAGTGTATCCAGCTTCAACTCCTACCACATCTCATAGATAACAACCTTTTAACCCCCCCACAACACAACATTTCAGCAAAATCATAGCACCATGACAGCCCTCCCCCCTGTCCTTTTTGACGGTTAATAGAGCACGCGATTCGGCCACATTGTTTCCACCTACTACTAGACCTCCAAGGCCTTGACACTATTTCACATAGCCTGATCCTATCCAAACTGTCAGAACTTAACCTCTCTCCCTCCTCCATAAATTGGTTCTCCAGTTATTTATCAAACAGACACAGCCCCGTAATGAAGAAAAGGCACTTCCTCTTTCCTTAGTACCCCCCTGGAGTTCCCCAAGGATCTATTCTTGGTCCTCTCCTCTTTAATATATTTATAAATGACTTCACAAATCCATTCCACTTGCAAACATCATCCAATATGCAGACGATTCTACAATTATCTGCTCTGCCACCTCCCCCTCTCTTCTCCAAAACTGACTCAGGAAGCTTTCTCAATTACTGAGCATTGGATGAAAATAAATCACTTGGCACTCAACGCCTCCAAAACAAAACTAATGCTATTTACCCCCTCCAAATCTACTTCTTTTGACATAAACTCTTTCTCAATTACCAGCCAAAACAACTCACCCTTGGAACTGGTATCTGAAACCAAGCTACTAGGTGTTCTAATTGACAATCAACTTAAATTCAACTCCCATCTACAACTAAATATTAAGAAAACTCATCAAAAACTAGGTATGCTCTACCGTCTAGGGCTCACTATCACAAAATCAGTATCTTACTAGTTCCTCCAAAACCACTCTCGCTTCCTCCTTTCTCATTCCCTCTCTTCTCTATGGTGCTCCATTACTGACTAATCTTCAGTCCTCTCTAAAAAGCCAGCTTTCCTCCTGTTATAACAAAATTGCCAAATTCGCTAATAGCCATAGGTCCTCCACCCACCACTGTTCCTCTCTCCAAAAACTAAATTGGCTCGAACTACCTCATCATCTTATCTATATACAGCTGACTTTAGCTCATAAGCTCATTTTCAACCCCTCTCTTTGTCCCTCTCTGTCTTCTGCCTTCAAAATGCACCTTCCAAATAGAGTCTTAAGGTCCAACAATCAAAACCTACTAGAAGTCCATAAACCATCTTATCCCCCAGGTAAACACTTATTATCCTCTAACCTTTCCCGTCTCTGGAACTCACTCCCACCAGCCATCCGTACCACCTCTAATCACTACCTATTCAAAAAATCTCTTCATTCACATCTCAGGTCCCAATGGGATTGTTCTTGCTCCCACCCCTCATAAATATATGTCATCTTACCTCCTGTATGCTTTGAGGCTCAACTTTACCTAACAAAGCTTGTTTCCCTTCTGAATAATTACTCTGTAATGTAATGTTGTGTTCCTTCTCCAACACAACTCTGCTATGTTCTCACCTTATTGTCTCAGCTCACGTTCTTCACATTAATCTACATTTATTGTATTGTTTTGAATGCTTCTCGAATTTTTGAACTAAATGTTTTATCCACTACTTGTATAATTTAATAATATTTAGCAATCTTGTGTATGTAACTAAGTTTTTATGTACTGGAGCTTTTCTCCCCAGGACTCCATTGAAAACGGGTTCTTTTGGCCCAATGGACTATCCTGGTAAAACAACTGCAAATAAATAAATAAATAAATAAATAAATTTGAAAAGTGAAAGGCAAATAAAAGTTAAGATCCATCCACAGAAGCAGACCACACATACAAGCACATGTGCACGCACTTCTCCTGACTGCACCTGTTAGATGATAGAAAAAAGACAATGTTGAAACTACAGTGACATACATGTGTTATGCAGTTGTTCATAGAATTCACTCAAAGACTGCACAATGACATCAGTGTCAACAGATAAAATTATCATTTTATATATCAATATGTTGAAATTTGCTGTGTCGTTAATTCAAGCTATGTGTCTACCAGATGGCATATATATTGCCCAGTCTAATTTTTCTGACCATACATCCACATGTGGAATTACTGAGCACCATACCTCCCAACTGTCCTGAATTACTCATTTTGTGCCGTGTTTTGGGTCCAAATGATGGGGGTGCCCTGATTCCTGGGGGACACCCCATCATTTCCGATTTTTTCTACTTTATTTTTACATTTCGTGCTGTTTTTGCTGATGTCATCACATGTGCGATGATGTCAGTGCCGTCGGTGCTACCAGCCTATCAGAATTAGCTCTGCACACATTTCCAGCTGGGCTGTTCAAGCGGGCTTGTTCAAATGATGGCTGGCTTAAATAAAATGCTGCTGCTTTCATTCAAATGCATTCGGAACGAAAGCAATGACACTATGTGGAATTGTGGAGCTTAGGAAGTCTTCTGGCTGAAACAAAGTTCACATTATGTGGAGCGAGCCATGCTGCTTTCATTCAAATGCATTCAGAATGAATGCAACAACATTGTGTGGAATTGTGGAGCTTAGGAAGTCTTCTGGCTAAAAATGAAGTTCACATTATGTGGAGGGAGCCATTCAAATGCGTTCGAAATGAACGCAACTTTCTGGCTGAAACGAAGTTCAGAATGACATTATGGTAATGTAAATGCTGCTGCTTTCATTCATTAAAGTGTGTGTGTGTGTGTGTGTGTGTGTGTGTGTGTGTGTGTGTGTGTGTGTGTGTGTGTGTGTGTGTCTGTGTGTCTGTGTGTGTGAGTGAGACTGGAGGGGATATGCTGGAGTACTTGCAGAAGCTGGGAAGCATTGATAAGATGGATGGTTTACTGGTCACCTGGTACCATGCTGCCAACAAAAAGCTGAGATGAAAACAGCTCTAGACAGTAAGTCACTATTTTCTTGTTTATTGAATTTAACTCCATATTCTGCATGGAAAAATTTCAAAAATTATCAGAGAAGAGGAAGTCATGGCACAAGACATTATTTCTATTCTAGTGCATGGTAGCATTTCTGAAGTTTTTCTGTGTGAGCTAATGGGAGCAATATTATCACATCATTATGATAACAATTATACAGGAGTACGAGGCATGCATTTTGCAACATGAATGAGATTTGCAAGGTGTCCCACTAAGAAATTATTTATAGTAAAAAAGAAGCATTAGTGCTACTGGTTTCAAAGCGACGGTGGGTGGTGCAGTGGGGTTGCGCGCCCTCACAGCAAGGGTTCTCTGGTTCGATCCTCAGCTGGGGTGCCTGTGCCTGCAGAGTCTGCATGTCCTCCTGTGGTCGGTGTGGGTTCCTCCGGGTGCTCGGTTTCCTCCCACATCCCAAAGACATGCTGCAGGTGGATTGGACACTCTAAATTGGCCCTAGTGTGGTGTGGAGTGTGTGAGCCTCTGTGGAAGGTTGGGGCAGGGGGGCTGGCAACTCACACCGTAAAAACTGCCTGCCATTCAAATGGCGACAGGATGTCTGTGTGGCGACCCCTAACCGGGATAAAGCCAAAAGAAGAAGAAGTGCTACTGGTTTCAAAAGCTTCTCCAACTAGTAGAATTTACATGAACGGATCTGTTAGTTTGCTGATTTATTTTCAGTACTAGTCAAGACTAGTTTTAGAGTACATCCTGAGAGAAAAGCTCCAAGCAGTCAGTACTTTGTCATGTAGCCAAAGCTGTAAAACATGTCTCCAACATAAATGATTAATAAAACAAGAACAAAGGTGTAAATATCAGTTAAATAATTCATCCTTTCATCTCCTGTACATTGTTATTTGAGGTTTGTGGGAAAACCAGATCCTGCCCTGCCAAGCAATGAGAATAAAGGTGGCTTTTCTACTACTCTTTAAGATCAGACTCTATGAGGAACAATTCAGCTTTGCTCAGCAGTACTCTTTTGAACTCCACAGTTGCTGTTTTCCGTAGAAAATACTGCCAGTGTGTTTTCTGTGTGTGTGCCAGCAGTGATTCCCTTCTTTTGGGAGCTCTCTGCCTTTTTCATGTTTGTGCATCCATGCAGTTGGTATATATATGTTCAGAGGGAGTGTGTGTGTGTGTGTGTGTGTGTGTGTGTGTGTGTGTGTGTGTGTGTGTGTGTGTGTGTGTGTGTGTGTGTGTGTGTGTGTGTCTGTGTGTGTGTGTGTGTGTGTGTGTAGACTTTTATGATGGAAATGTTTTGAGTTGGGCAGTTTTGCCATTACTTATTATACAAGGAATATAATTTGGCAATTTTCTAAGATTATAACATTACTATTTGAAATATGTCCCTATTTTGCAGCTGTATTCCCCCATCATTGGCTTGTCCAGGTTTTTTGTGTTAAGAGGTTGAGAACTATGGTGAGAAGTGGGAACTAAATTCACTAAATGATAGCCATTTACGTTTCAGTCTTCCTATCCTTCAAGAAACAAGTTGCTTATTTGGCATAGTGTTATGTTGCTCTGACTGTAGTGCACAGTGTCTGGGTTCAAAACTTGTCAGTGAAGTGCATGGTGGTAACACAACATTTTATTCTAGCAACTTTCCAAAATTATACAAGCAATGTTTAAAATGTGTCCCTGGTTTTTGGCCTTTTGTCTATCCACCCCCCAATAAAACTTAAATTGAAAATGAGTGCAAGAAGCTGTGCAAGATGCCTATACCTTACATTAATGTAATTCTATTTTTATATATAGATTGTGTGTGTGTGTGTGTGTGTGTGTGTGTGTGTGTGTGTGTGTGTGTGTGTGTGTGTGTGTGTGTGGAAGTAGACTTTTATGATGGAAATGTTCTGAATTGGGCAGTTTTGTCATTACTAGTTTATGCATTTTGTTTCATTGCCTACTGAAAAAATGTTCAAACAATAAATTTAAAATGTGCTCTAACAAGTGTGCTGTATTATACAAGGAACATAATTTGCTAAAGACAGGAAGGTGCATCAAAGAATGCATGTACGTTTTTTGTTTTGTGTGCAAGGGGCTAATGATTTGAAAACAGCCCAAAGATAATCTTTGTCCACCACTGGCCAGATACCTTTTCTTTGGATGTGGTGTAGGTTTCAATGCTATTTTAATGACTATGAGTTTCAAGGGCAGAGAAGTTTTAATGCCAACTCTATTTTCATTGTGAGACAGTATTGCTTTGTTTAACAGATATATATTGGTGTTGGTGCATTGTGCTGTAAAGTGTATAAATAAAATCCAGATCATTGTGGAAGTAAAGCAGTATGCACACATTGGTGTCTATGGTAAATGGGATGAAATAGCCAGATAATGGGACATTGGAATGGCTGCAGGGGGGACTCTGGTGCCATATTTTGGTTGTCTATTCTTCAGTTTGCATTTGAAAGTTGGTATCTCACCATTCCAGTGGAGTGGGTGGGGTTGCATAATTATGTATGCAACTTTTATGTTAAACAGCGTGCAGATTTGTAGCTATTTTTCATGGGCCTTGTCTAGATTTCTGATGTTTCCAGGTTGAAAGGTATGACGGCTCTAACAACTCTAGTATGCCAAAGAGCAACACTAAATGTTAATACATCTTCGGCAGCTACTTCTGGGTCTAATAAATACAAAGAAACTTCAAAAATCGGCAATGGAGCAACGATGACAACACGAATGAAGCAGGGACGTGGACAGAGCCAGTTTCGGAAATAGTTACCGACAATTTTGCAGGTTTTAAACCCATTTCTAGTGCACATTATGATTTAAAAGTTTACAACCTTTCAAATTTTGTTCTTAATGATGTTCATTTAAAGGGACTTAAACTAGGACTTAACTACATTACTATTAGTAGAGCTGATTTAGCAAATACATTGCTTAATTTAAAGTTATATGTTAGAAAGTTAAACTTGACATATATTTTTAAAGATGTAAATGCTTCTTATATAACTACCCTTAGAAAACCGTCCACATATAATCCTGCTTTACATAATATGTTAAAAGTATTTGAAGCTTTTTGTAGTAAAGACATTAGGGCAATGTTAAACAGTAAGCCTGACAAAGTATATTTTAGTTTAAATAGTGAAGAAAGGAAAGCTTTATCTGAATTACTACACACTGATAGTGTCAGGTCTATGAAAGCTGACAAAGCAGGTGGTGTAGTAGTGATGTCTACAGTTGATTATATTAAGGTAATGGAACAACTTTTAAATAATAAAAATGAGTACATAGAAATCAATGGTGACTTCATAGATAGAAGTTATAAATTTGTTAAATATGCTCTGTATGGCCATTTAATGAGTGGTGAAATCACAGCTGATATTTATGATTCTTTGGTCAATGATGGTCCTAGGTTGGGTATACTATTTGGTATACCCAAAATTCACAAGAATGTGTCTCATCCACCCTTTAAGCCTATTGTTTCTTCATCAGGAAGTATTGCTGAGGGTTTGTCATTGTATTTGTACAAACTTTTAAACCCTTTAGTTCAGAAACTACCTTCTTTTATTAAGGACTCTTGATCCTTTCTGGAACAAATCAGATTGTTTCATAAACAATGTTTAGATTCTAGTTGTCATAGTACAGAATATTTTTTTATTCTTACTGTTGATGTGGTTTCTTTATACACCTGTATTCCACATGTAGAAGGGTTAGAGTTTGTGTTTAATTTCCTTACTAAATATACTAGCTGGTGTAGTTCAACAGAAAAACATGCTGCTCCTTATTAGAACTGTTATTAGATAACATTTTTTTTATTTTCAACAAAAGAAGTTATAAACAGTTAAGAGGGGTAGCAATGGGGGCAACAGTAGCCCCAGCTTTTGCTGGTTTGGCAATGGGGTGATGGGAGAAAGACATTTTACCCACTATGGGTCTCTTTACTGATATACTATTCTATTGTCAATACATAGATGATTTTTTTTTATTAGAAAGTGCCCCCTAGTTTACCACACTACATTTTTGACACAATTAAATGCTTGTTGTGATTTTCTAAAATTTACTTTAAGTGGTTTTGGTAATAAAATAAACTACCTGGATGTAAGTTTAGAATGGGATCCTATTAGCAAATGCTTTGCAAGTAGCACTTATAGGAAAACTACTTATGTTAATAATTATCTGCATTTTGGCAGTAATCATCCTATGTATATTAAGAAGAATGTGCTTAAAGGGCAATACATAAGAGCATCTCATATGACAACTGATGACAAGGTACTTCATGAAGAAGTTGACTATTACTGAATTGTTTGTGATTAGATGTTAGCCCTTGCCTTTACTTTGTGACATCAGCACTGATATTGCTAACAGAAGGAAATCTGAATTTTCCCCAATATTATTAAAAGGGTTGCAAGTTGAAAATGTCAACTGTCAGTCTACATCTAGTACTAGTGTAGTTTTTACTGCTTTACCATCTGTGCCTAGATGCATTATTAATATGTCTGTTGATAGTAGGAAAATAAAGGCAGCAGTTATAAACAACTGGAGGATTATTTCAGGCAACAACAAATTATCTATTGTTTTAGGTAACAAACCCAGTTTTGTGTTAAAGGAATGAAATACTATTAAGAACTTGTTAGAAAAGAATGATAATTTGAAATCTACGCCCGTATCAAATAAACCTAGGGGAATGTTTAAATGCTTCTGTTGCAGTGCCTGTAGAAACATTAATGAGGGACCTTTCATAAATTTATCCCATTTAGATAGCACTATTAGTGTACAAGGAAGATTCAACTGTAATTCCACCAATTTAGTATATATTGCTTTATGTTCAGGCTGTACTGCATTTTATATAGGTATGACAACCAGGAATCTTAGTACACGTATAAAAGAACATTACTATGCCATCAGAACTAAAGATGATAAGAATGTCTTGTTTAAACACTCTGTAATATGTAGTTCTTATAAAAAATTTACTTTCAGTGTGTTGGAACAAGTTGGCATTGATTTAAGAGGGGGAAATATGAAAAATAGAGTAGAGAGAAAAGAATCATTATGGCAGCTCAGACTGGGTGCTGATAGTTTTCCAGGCCTTAATGATTCTATTAATATCAAATGTTTTTTTTTTATCAGACAGTAGATAGAATGTTAATTTATATTCATATTTTATGGTAAAACACATATAATATATTTTACTTTATTACTGTGTTTAAATGTGGTATATTATGGTTTGTTATTACATATTTTAAGATGTTTATTTGAGAAGTTGATTGTCAATCAAGTAATTTAATTTAATTTGATTAGTGGGAGGGACATGGGAATGTAAGTATATAAGCTTGTGTAAAAATGATTGTAATTGTATTTCTGAAGAAGTCATTCTGATGAAAGCATTGAGTAAAGAGTTTTTTACGCTAAATTTCTGGTTGGTGTCTTCCTCTGCTGCTCCAGTGTTTGGTTTTATATGTTTTTTATTCACTGGTGGTCATTTTTATTAGTGGTTTTGGTTTGGCTCAAGCTCCAGAGGATGAACTGCTAAACATTTCCTTACATCTCATTGATGAAAGCCAGCAAGGTGAGCTGGCAAGTCTGTTTGCAGATCTTCAAAGCTTACAGACTACTTTGGCTGCATTGACGAAAAAGATCAACAGAAATGGCATCCTGTCTACACAGCAATGGCTTATTTCATCAAGTGAAGCAACTAGTAATAAAGGTACTGTTTTATCTAATATGGATGAAGGATGTCCTGCCAATAATAAATTTATGCTTTATAAAGACGTCAAAGCTGCTTTAGTTTCAGAAGGTGATCCCTTCGCTTTAATTAGCGAAGAAGAAGTGACTGAAACAAATGACAATGGTGATATATCTGATAAACTGTTTCATATGGAAAAGGGGCTTAAAAATGCAGAGCCCTAGTTATTGAAAACAAGTACTTTGAGTGTTGCATAGCTTTACAAATAGTTCTGAAAGGATTACGGTTCTTTAAGACTCCGAATGGAGTTTTTAAGGAAGATCCGTTTTCTTAAAGAGCTTGTTTCCTTCTATAATCTGGCAGGACTTGATTTCTTGAAATTATTGATTAAGCGTAATAAAGACACACTAGCTGCCTTAAAAGTAGAGCTAGAAACCCTGGACAATGAATGCAAACAATTTCTTAATTTTGATAGTAATGCCATTCCATATGAACAAATGTTGGAATCTGTTTATAAATATCAACATTTAGTTGCTGAAAGAAAGTTCAAAAAGATCAGCAGAGACTTAACAGCTTAAGAAGAGGGCAATGCATTCTTTATTAATGATAAATCTATAAAGAAAATACAATATAAACCCTCTTTTACTGCTACCAACAAACATTCATATAGTTCCGCCTTAAAAACTGGGCATTCCACCTTAAAATCTGCTGCTACAGCCATACCTCACAACTGTCCTGAATTATTCGGTTTTTACTGAGTTTTGGGGTCCAAATGATGGGGTGCCACAATTCCTGAGTGACACCCCATAATTTCTGATTTTTTGCTACTTTATTTTTACATTTCGCACTGTTTTTGCTGACATCATCACGTGCGTGATGACGTCAGCACTATCGGTGCTACCAGCCTATCGGAATTAACTCTGCACACATTTCCAGCTTGGCTGTTCAAGCAGGCTTGTTCAAATGCCAGCTGGCTTAAATGAAATGCTGCTTTCATTCAAATGCGCTCAGAACAAATGCAATGACAATATGTGGAATTGTGGAGCATAGGAATTCTTCTAGCTGAAACAAAGTTCACATTATGTGGAGCAAGCCATGCTGCTTTCATTCAAATGCATACGGAAAAAATGCAACAACATTGTGTGGAATTGTGGAGCTTAGGAAGTCTTCTGGTTGAAATGAAGTTCACATTATGTGGAGGGAGCCATTCAAATGCATTTGAAATGGCCGCAACTTTCTGGATGTAATTAAGTTTGGAACGACATTATGGTAATTAATGTGTGTGTGTGTGTGTGTGTGTGTGTGTGTGTGTGTGTGTGTGTGTGTGTGTGTGTGTGTGTGTGTGTGTGTGTGTGTGTGTGTGTGTGTGTGTGTGTGTGTGTGTGTGTGTGTGTGAGACCGGAGGGGATATGCTGGAGTACTGGCAGAAGCTGGGAAGCATTGATAAGATGGATGGTTTACTGGTCACCTGGTACCATGCTGCCAACAAAAAGGCTGAGATGCAAACAGCTCTAGACAGTAAGTCACTATTTTCTTGTTTATTGAATTTAACTCCATATTCTGCATGGGAAAATTTAGAAAATTATCAGAGAAGAGGAAGTCATGGCAGAAGACATTATTTGTATTCTAGTGCATGGTAGCATTTCTAAAGTTTTTCTGTGTGAGCTAATGGGAGCAATACTATCACATCATTATGATAACAATTATACAGGAGTAAGAGGCATGCATTTTGCAACATGAATGAGATTTGCAAGGTGTCCCATTAAGAAATTATTTATAGTAAAAAAGAAGCATTAGTGCTAGTGGTTTCAAAAGCTTCTCCAGCTAGTAGAATTTACACGAACGAATATGTTAGTTTGCCGATTTATTTTCAGTACTAGTCAAGACTAGTTTTAGAGTAGATCCTGAGAGAAAAGCTCCAAGCAGTCAGTACTTTATCATGTAGCAAAAGCTGTAAAACATGTCTCCAACATAAATGATTAATAAAACAACAAGAACAAAGGAGTAAATAGCAGTTAAATCATTCATCCTTTCATATCCTGTACACTGTTATTTGAGGTTTGTGGGCAAACCAGATCCTGCCCTGCCAAGCAATGAGAATATAGGTGGCTTTTCTACTACTCTTTAAGATCAGACTCTATGAGGAACAATTCGGCTTTGCTCAGCAGTACTCTGAACTCCAGAGTTGCTATGTATTTTTGTACGTGTGCCAGCAGTGATTCCCTTCTTTTGGGAGATCTCTCCCTTTTTCATGTTTGTGCATCCATGCAGTTGGTATATTGGTATATATAAGTTCAGAGGGAGTGTGTGTGTGTGTGTGTGTGTGTGTGTGTGTGTGTGTGTGTGTGTGTGTGTGTGTGTGTGTGTGTAGACTTTTATGATGGAAATGTTTTGAATTGGGCAGTTTTGTCATTACTTATTATACAAGGAATATAATTTGGCAATTTTTTAAGTTTATAAAATTACTATTTGAAATGTGTCCCTATTTTGGGGCTGTATTCCCCCATCATTGGCTTGTCCAGGTTTTTTGTGTTAAGAGGTTGAGAATTATGGTGAGAAGTGAGAACTGAATTCACTAAATGATAGCCATTTACGTTTCAGTCTTCCTATCCTTCAAGAAACAAGTTGCTACATAGAGTCTGTAATAACCTGTAGAATGCATTGTGAAGGTTTTGTCATGTTTAGATGCATTTACACTGCTAAATGAATGTTTGTCACTAGTTTTTAATAAGTTTCCCGCCAAAATGTTAAGAGAGACAATCTGGGATGTGGGCTGTCTCATGCACAGTGTCCATGAGCTACTTCAAAAGCTTCAACTCTCAGAATTCTCACAGAGAAGCTGAAAGCAGCTAGTCTCACCTTTGACCTAGATATCACACTGACACATCACAGATACAGGAATGACACTACCTAATTATACTTTCTTGATTACACTGCTTATGCTTGTTTGTAAATAATCTGTCATGCTTTAACTAATAATAATTAGAACTAAATAATAGTAAATAATATGTTTTATTTTTAACTCTATTAATATAAACAGTAAGTAATATTCTATTGTATATACTTCTTACAGCTTTCTCTTACATTTTTTTTATTTCTGCCTTACACCCTTTTACTTTCTACTCTCTTTTCTTTTCTTTATTAATATATAGAAATACTTTTGATCATATAGACACAGTAAATAATAAGATTCGCATAGGAGTTGAGTTGGGACAAAAATGTTGAGTTTTGTTACTTATTAATAATTTTGGGCTTGATTTCACTTACATAGAGTCTGTAATAACCTGTAGAATGCATTGTGAAGATTTTGTCATGTTTAGATGCATTTACACTGCTAAATGAATGTTTGTCACTAGTTTTTAATAAGTTTCCCTCTAAAATGTTAAGAGAGACAATCTGGGATGTGGGCTGTCTCATGCACAGTGTCCATGAGCTACTTCAAAAGCTTCAACTCTCAGTATTCTCACAGAGAAGCTGAAAGCAGCTGGTCTCACCTTTGACCTAGATATCACACTGACACATCACAGATACAGGAATAGCAGATTAATAATATGTGTAAAAAACCTATGTCCCAAACATATACATTACTATAACTCATTTAATTCATCTGATTGACAAGCATAAATAATTTTATAACTCTATACTGGAAGAAATTGTCATGTGATATATTTTAAAGCAGTAGTATAGCATGTTTGTAAAATCTGGTTACTAAAATGTGTTTGCTGTGCATTATTTTGTATAAAGCAGACAGATTTATTGAAGGGACAGCAATGTAAGATGGTGCTCAGTAAAGATACAACTCAGTGAGATGAGATATATATATATATGTGTGTGTGTGTGTGTGTGTGTGTGTGTATGTGTGTGTGTGTGTATGTGTGTGTGTGTGTGTGTGTGTGTGTGTGTGTGTGTGTGTGTTTGTGTGTGTGTATGTGTGTATGTGTGTATGTGTGTGTGTGTGTGTGTGTATGTGTGTGTGTGTATGCATGTGTATATATATATATATATATATATATATATATATATATATATATATATATATGTATATATGTGTGTGTATGTGTGTATATATGTATATATATATATATATATATATATATATATATATGTGTGTATGTGTGTGTGTGTGTGTGTGTGTGTATGTGTGTATGTAGATATGTATATAAATGTTTTGGGGATTCTGCCTAACTTTGAAGTATGATTTATAACAATTTCTATGAATACAATATTTTATTCTATTGGCAATAATGAGTTTGAGTAAATGCTCATATACAAGCAATTCAAGGTTTTTGGAAGCTGTTAACTGTATTTACATGACAGAAAATAGATGCATCCTAATATATGTAATGTCTGAATCATATTAGCCAAAGTTTTTGATTTAAATGAATGTTAGAACTTATTTTTCTCTCCTCTTGATTTCTAACATCAAGATTATTTGAATGCTATTTGAATACAAGTGTTTTATATTACATGGATGTATATAGTAGTATGAACAGTTTTTTAAAAAAAAAAAAAAAAAAGGTTTATTTTAGTTTATATGATGCTGTTTTACCAAATGTGTAGTCTTGTCTTGCTAGATAATTGAATTGAAAACTGTTAACTTCAGTTAAATATAACTAGTATTAAATTGATAAGGTGGTAGCTGACATACTGCTGCTTAGGGTAGGGGGTTAACTTGAGTGGTAAATACTACTCTAAGTTGGAGTTTATAACTCCAGGCTGGATGCAAGGTTTAATCCTTACATTATTTTCACTTGTTCATTGTTATTTGTATATAGTTTTGACAGCCACAATATATTTTGTACATTCATTGTCACTACAAACAAAATTGAATCCTATACGGAATCCCATAAGAGATTCAATAAATACAGCTATATTTAAAGGTACACCTAAAGGAGGAGATGTAACATTACTTATCTTGTTATTTGTTATTTTGATCATAAGATTCTTAAGTTTTAAAAATGCCAAATGACATCTTTAAAAGGAATTTCTTTAAACATTAATGGATTGAATAATCCATGTAAAAGGGCAAGCCTAATAAGATACATTAATTTACAAAAGGCCAACTTAGTCTTCCTACAAGAAACCCATCTCTTGAAAAAAGATATTGATAAACTAGCCACAAACAAATATACAGTATTGGTTAGTTCAGAGCACACTCAGAAAAAAAGAGGAGTGGCTATTTTATTGAATAAAAGTATGCCCATTCCTAAAACCATTAAGTCTTATCAGGATGACAAAGGAATGTTTTGTATGGTTACAATACAAATTAATGGGAAGACTTACACTTTAATTAATGTATATTGGATAGCTGGAATTGGTATTAATACAGTGAAACATCATCTTGATAAGATCATATCATTCTCTATAGGAGATATTATTTTAGCTGGTGACTTTAATTGTATACTGCATGAAGGTGATACTACCACTATAGGAAAGAGAAGAATTACATCTAATGCAAAACATTTAAAGGATTTTGCTAATTCTTATCATTTGAATGATATTAATAATCAGATAGATTCAAAATCATTACCATACACCTTTTTTTCTAACAGATACAAAACTTATTCAAAAATAGATAGGGTCTTTATTTCTAACCAGATGGTAACAGATTTAATTAATTCCAAAATCATTTCATGTCCTACATCTGATCATAATTCAATTGTTTTTGAATTCATGATAAAAATACTCATAATGTTCAGATCAAAAGGATACCAGCATACTTAACTCAACTAAAGGACTATAAAGAATATATACTTTCAGAAGTAAAACATTTTTAGACATAAATAACACTCCTGAAGTCTCCATTGTTTATGTTTGGGATGCCTTAAAATCATATCTATATGGACAAAGTATCAGATGGTATAATAATAAAAGGAAATCTTGGGATAAGGAATTGTTAGATATTCAAAGTAAATTAGACTCTTATAAACATAATAATAAAGAAAATATTATGGACAAGAAAGTTATTGAAGAAATAAAATGAGAAATACAAAGAAATTTTAACTCATAAAGTTAAAATAACTTTAGAGAAATACAAGTTTTTGTCTTATTCAATAAGCCCCAAATACTTACATAGACTTAAAAATAAAACAAAAAGGTTGAATAAACAAAACCATATCAAAGAAATCTTTTCTCTAAGGAAAAAGAAGAATGTTTCTAGTATACCAGAAATATTAGATGAATTTAGAAATCACTTTCACAAAATTAACCATAATAATATTAACATGGAACCTAAAGATAAAATAAAGGAGTTTATAACCACAAATATGAATAAAAAGCTTAATAAACAACAGATTAAACTATTGGACAAGAGTATTTCATATACAGAAGTTATTACACAAATAAATAAGCTTAAATCAAACAAAGCACCGGGTAATGATGGTATTATACCAGAGATATATAAAATCCTTTCTAAAAATACATATTCATTAATACATAAGGTTTTATTTTGGCCCAAACTGAGTTAATAACCCCCATCTTGGCAATATACATTTATTTTGCCAATTTTAAAACCTAATAAAGATCCAACTAGATGTTCTTCATATCGGCCCATCTCATTACTTAATGTTGATTATAAAATGTTTATGAATATCTTTGCTGATAGATTGAAGACAATCATTCCCGGCATTATAGATATAGATCAGACAGGCTTCATTGTAAATAGAAATACTTTTGATAATATAAGAAGAACTTTAACATTAATAGATTTTGCAAATAGGAAAAAGAAAGATTTAACACTTATTAGTCTTGATATAAGTTCAGCATTTGATTCAGTAAGTTGGGACTATCTGTTTACCTTAGTGAAGTGCACAAACTTCTCGGATGCATTTGTAAATCTAATTGAACATTTATACAAAGGAACGTTGGCTTATATTAAGGTAGGAACATATGTTTCACAAAAAATACCCATTCTTAAAGGTACAAAACAAGGATGTCCACTTTCTCCACTATTATTCACTTTAGTAATGGAGCCTTGGGCTAATTTGATCAGAAACAGTACTGACATAGAGGGTTTTGAAATAGATGAAAATACAACATCCAAAATTCAACTTTTTGCAGATGATGTTCTAATTACATTAGCAGGATCTAATTCTTCTATACAGTCTCTATTTGATAACATGATGAATTTTAAAAGTATTTCTGGTTTAATATTCAATGAAGAAAAAACTAAGATACTACCTATATATACACGAAAAAATATTCTCATTAGTGATTTTACTAAATATGTACCCAATTCAGGTCAGATAACTTATTTAGGTATAATACTATCTAAAGATATTAAATCTATTATATATATAATAATTATAATACCTGTTTTCTTAATATACAAAATCTTTTTAATACCTGGAATAATATGTTTTTACTATGGAGGAGAGACTTACAATTATTAAAATGATAATATTCCCCAAGATTTTATACTTAATACAATCAATAATACTTCCACCTACAAAATAATTATCAAGAAACTGAACACACTAATGTTAAATTTCTTATGGGCACCTAATAGACCTAGGATTGCATTAAAGAAACATACTAATAGCTGGTCTCAAGGGGTATTTCTTTTCCAGACTTTAATTTATATACTATCTCTTCTATTGTAAAAGTTATTACTTTATTAATAGATCAGTCATATGTCACAAAATGGAAAGATTATTGGGAGCTAATTAGTATACACTTCATGAAAATCTCCTTAACACATAAAAATATGATTGTAAATAACTCCATGTTATGGTTACTAAAGGAATTTTGTACTTCACCTATTACACCTAAACATATGGTTTGTTACCCATTAAATATTATTATTAGTTATCGTAACTTTATATTCATGCACCCTAAGTATAGGGAATGGAATTTTATTGTATTTCCTATAATGTATACTCAGGGTATGCTTTTGTCATCTACTTTTGAAGGAACTCATTTAGCTATAGATAATGATCTAAAGTACTGGTATCAGTTGATATCTGATAATAAAGTTAAAATCTAGATTTCTTAAAACAAGAATTTGATCTAAGAGAAACTTGCTGGTTAGAGGTTCAGACCTTTAGACAACATCTCATTAATAAAATAGATTTAATGTCTATAACTGTTAAAGAATCTATTCCAACACTGATTGATTACTTGATATTAAATTTACAACATAAAGTTTCTGATAAAGGTAACCTTTCATACATACATAAAGTTATCAGACAAGAAACTTTTTACAGTGTAGATTCATACTGGAATTATTTCACTTCTATTAATGGGGACCCACCAAATCAACAAGATAAACAATATATATTGGAATCTGCTTATAGAACTACGTCTTCCATTGTCTGGAGAGTTTATACATGGAAATTTTTACATAGATCTTTTTATAAACCTTCGATGATGAATAAAATAAATAATAAAGATAATCTATGTAAGAGATGTAATGTAGAAATTAATGCTGACTGGGCTCATATGTTTTATGACTGTATAAAATTGAAAGAATACTGGAAGTCAATTAATGAATTTTTGCAGGCTCTTTTTACAGATAATTTCATTATTTCTAAATCTCTTATATTATTCAACACACCTGTACCTCAAAGTGTTAAAAAGGTTAAGCTTCCCTTGTTATGGTCTATTCTAGCAGTGGCTAGGAAAATAATAACTAGAAATTGGATTTCAGATACACCTCATTCGTTCAATGAATTTAAAAATGTTATGAATATAGTGTGCCATATGGAAATAAACACAATTAGGACTAGAACAAATAGAAAACAACTTATTTTATTGTATGGGATAATTTACAAAATTTGTTAAAAAAATTTTAATTTCAATAGCATGATATTTTAGTTTAATTAATTGATCTGATTGTAGTGGATGTCTTTGTAAATACTTTAGTTGTTTTGTTGAATATTATAATAATACCTATTTTTAATTACTTGTATAAAATTGTTATGATATTTCTCTTATATGTTAAAACAATAAACCTGTTTTGAAAAAAAAAAGAAACAAGTTGCTTATTTGGCATAGTGTTATGTTGCTCTGACTGTAGTGCACAGCATCTGGGTTCAAAACTTGTCAGTGAAGTGCATGGTGGTAACACAACATTTTATTCTAGCAACTTTCCAAAATTATACAAGCAATGTTTAAAATGTGTCCCTGGTTTTTGGCCTTTTGTCCCCCCCAAAAAAAAATTAAATTGAAAATGAGTGCAAGAAGCTGTGCAAGATGCCTATGCCTTACACTAATATCATTCTCTTTTTATATATATATATATATATATATATATATATATATATTGTGTAGGTATGGAAGTAGACTTTTATGATGGAAATGTTCTGAATCGGGCAGTTTTGTCATTACTGGTTCATGCATTTTGTTTCATTGCCTACTGAAAAAATGTTCAAACAATAAATTTAAAATGTGCTCTGTCTAACAAGTGTGCTGTATTATACAAGGAATATAATTTGCTAAATTCAAGAAGGTGCATCAAAAAACACATGTATGTTTCTTGTTTTGTGTGCAAGGGGCTAATGATTTGAAAACAGCCCAAAGGACGACTGGCCAAATTCATTTTCTTTGGATGTGGTGTAGGTTTCAATGCTATTTTAATGAATATGAGTTTCAAGGGCAGAGAAGTTTTAATGCCAACTCGATTTTCATTGTGAGACAGTATTGCTTTGTTTAACAGGTATCTGTTGTTGTTTGTGCATTGTTCTGTAAAGTGTAAAAATAAAATCCAAATCATTGTAGAAGTAAAGCAGTATGCACACATTGGTGTTTATGGCAAATGGGGCAAAATAGCCAGATAATGGGACATTTGAATGGCTGCAGGGGGGACTCTGGTGCCATATTTTAGTTGTCTGTTCTTCAGTTTGCATTTGAAAGTTGGTATTCCACAATTCCAGTGGAGTGGGTGGGGTTACATAATTATGTATGCAAATGTTATGTTAAACAGCATACAGATTTGTATCTATTTTTCATGGGCCTTGTCCAGATTTCTGATGTTTCCAGGTTGAGAGGTATGCTGAGCACATAAGGTTAGTGTTACCTGCATAGAAGATGGTAGATTCAAACCTACACTAGCAGCCTTTGTTTATATCAAAATCCAGAACCCTACCAGTTTAGCTACATATATTATGCTTTGCAAAGCTCCTGAATGAGGACATATTGTACTGGCATGTGTCAGCTGTTATTAACCAATTAACCAACAAAAAACTGTCACACAGATGGTCTGTCAGTCATACAATGCACAATACTAAGTGATTCCAGACATATAACAATGTGATGTTTTAGAAGGGGAAAGTTGACCTTATCACCCTGAAAAATGAAGTTTATCATAAACCTATATTTTTGCCATGTGTGTAGCAATCTTTTTATTCATAAATAGCTACATGAATTGTGATGACTGTAGAATAAATATCTACATTCTACATAGGTATACGCATACACACATACATATCATATTTTATATATATATATATATATATATATATATATATATATATATATATATATATATATATATGTATGAGTCCCCTACAGAGTATCAAAATTGCAGAACATCGAATCTGTGATCATCAAGGACTAGAGGATCAAAGTTCTGCAATATCGAACTCAAAAAAAAAAAAAGACTAAAATGTGAACACTTCTTATTTAATGTTTTTGCAGGGGGCAACCACTTCCACTTGTCCCCCTGCAAAAACTTACAAGCAGAGTTTTTATCTTTTTCAATTTAGTCTAATTTCATGTTCAATGTTGTAGAACATCGATCATCTCATACTCGATGATGTGTGGTTCTGCAGCTTTGAGCATTTGAAGTAGACCCGTATACATACATACACATACACATATATATATATCTATTTATCTACAAATAGACATATAAACACACACCTATGTATACACTAATATATATATACATATATATATATATATATATATATACATAGAAACACACACACCTGTGTGTGTGTATATATATATATATATATATATATATATATATATATATATGTATACAGTATATATATCCCATGTGCATAAAAAATTAGATATACACAAAAAATTATGATAAAGGCATGTTAATAAGCCTAAAATGTATTACACAATCTCAGCACTAGACAACCATTGTTCATAATGTAGCCTTGTGGATGACAGTGGCATGCATGTGGTATTCACAGATGTTGCATGACATGACCGACATGGTGAATACTGTGAGTGGTCACAACAGATCACATGAGGAGGCATGGCATGGGTACCACTCAGACAAGATCCTGTGTGCAGCCAACAGAATCCAGCACTACAAGAGAAAGAAATGCCACTGGTGGAGGTTTACCTAAACCTCCCCCTAATGAGAGTCAACATTATTCCTGGCATCACACTACTATACCTGCCAGGACTATATTATTCCAGAGGCTGGTGTGCCAAGATGCTATTGTATGTATACTGTTCCACTACATGACAGCACAGTACAGGATACTTGTATAGAGTTACATTTTACCATGTCATATCTTTTCATATGTATTTCACAGCAATATCCAATCAACTTGTACAGCAGGACACCACAGCTAAGGATGGACCCAGTAAGACTACCTCAGTATGGGGTTTATTAACCATGAATTAGCTGTTATTGGGAGCAGCCTGTCCGATGATGGTTTGCCCACCTTCACATGGCCTTCTTATACTACCAGACATCTGTGATCTTAAGTTATGTGTCTGTTAACTCATATAGAGTTGATTGCATTGCTAAAGCTAAGCTAGGTGATGTCAGAGTGCTCGTCACTTACTTTTTTCATTTGTAATTCGCAGCAATATCCCAATGCCAGCAAGGGTAACCTTGTCTAATGATGACAAACCTGGTATGAGTGCCCTTGTATGGGGTATATTGATGTTTAGTTAGGTATCAGTGTGAGTAGCCTGTCTGACAATGATCTGTTTACCTTCACAGGGTCTTCTCATACAACCAGTTATCTGCAAATTTCAAGTATGTGCCTGTCTACTCAGATAAGGTTGCAAAACCATATGTGTGTCAGATTGCTTCATACTTAACTTGTATATGTTTACTTGTACTCCACAGTGATATCACAACACACACCATAGGGGGTGGAGTCAGAAGAGGCCATGTCTGGTGTGTGTGCATGTAAGAGCACTTTTACAATGCCAATAACATTTATATTCATAGCTGCACAGGTGTATACTAGGATAACAACCACAAGGACAGGTTTAAGCCTAGCCATGTGTCTCAAATCTCTGACAAATTCTGGCACCCTAGATAAATGTAAGCTGGAGTTTAGAAGATGAAACATTTACAAGCAGGAACCTGGGGTATGAACCATTTACAGGCTGCCTTTGTCAGTTAGAGACATAGGTGCAAAATCAGCATTGCATTTCTTGTTCCCCAACCAATTGTCCAGGTTACACTTGAATTGGGTTAGGGGGGAACTCTGCTTCACTTGGAGAGGGAGTCTGTTCCAGAGAATGGGTAGTCTCTGGGATACATACCTGTCTCTCCAGCATGTACTATTTATATTACAGGCAAGGTTTAAGTCTTTAGAATGGGTGATTCAGGTGTTGTTTATTTTGTGGATATGCAGGAGGTCCATCAGAGTGGGCCCCAACAATGCCTTGTATGCCAGGCATAGATTTTCCTTCAGCAGCCTGTAGGAGAAGGAATAAAGGGATAGGGTCTTGAGGCAGTCTGCACAGGATGAGTTACTTACACTCTATATTCTTCTAATGAGAAACCTGTATGGGCATACCAATTGTTAGATGTGCCTGTTTAGGTACATACCAAAGGGATCATGGTACTCAATAATGGGTCTGATGAATGCTGAATACAGTGGAACAATGACCTCCTTGGATCTAAATACCATAACTTTGTTTATACAGTGCACACCATAGAATGATTTCCTCACTATTGTAGACATGTGATGGTTAAAGGATAGATTACTATCTATGTGTGTCCCCAAGTTCTTCACATACTGGGTCAACTCTTAGAGGTCTTTCGTCACTATGATAGTTTTCAGGGGTGGATGACTTCCCAAAGGATAGTATCATGTATTTTGTTTACCTTTAGTTTTAGGCTATGGCTCTGACACCAGTCATTTGTCTGTGTCTGCCCTTCCTGGAGAACATCTGTGTTGTGGGAGATTCTATGAGTGCTCCTAATTTGCAAATTTAGTCAGCCAGAGGTCATTGACATTGGCCTTGACTTTAGGCCTTTATAGCTTTGACTTTATTTGCATTTATGATGCCTACTACTGACGTCCACTGTTTTCTAGGGGCATTGTACCACCCTTGGTTATGCTTACTAAGTAAGTACCTATTTCCTTTCCAGTCTTGTATACTTATTGAAGTGTCAGACTATCTTCACATATGTTCTGTACTGAGTATCGCTTTTGCATGTATCTGATATGTCACATTTCTGTGTTCACAGCATGTTCACTTCCCACATCCTCAGAAGCCTGTGCATTGAAGCTGAGGCAGGATGGGATGTGCCACATTCACACAATAAAGCCAGTGACACACAGTGCTTTGCATCAGGATTAGTGTTGTCAAGTTCTGGAGGAGTCAGTCCTATGGCTCGGGGTATAGCTTATGATGCTGGAGTAATGCAGCCATCCAGTCTGATGATGCTGGGACATTAGATATTGGTTACAATGGTGACATTTAGCAGTTGTCCCTAGGTGAGTCTGAGGATGGACTACTAATGTCCTTAGGACAGCATGGGCATGTAGCTGATATGCATGGATGTGTGTCTGATGGTGTAGACCTACTCTTACAGGTGCACAAACATTTCCGCCAATATCATGGTAATCACGTACATGCACTTGCATATGCTGCTGATTGTGTAGCACACTAGCTATGGGTGTTACATGAGGATATTTATATCAGGCATAAAGAGGTCATGGCAGTATTGGGTGCACAGCATGATAGTGTGGCAAGTGTTATATGCTCTGCTGAAAGCTTTGTCACAGCAGCACTTTACAGTTCCAAAGTTCAACTTGCGTAATACATGCCCTGACACTCATGAGCAGATTACCTCCTGTGGGGAGATTTAGAACACCACTTGCATGACTCCACATGACCCTCATCCATCCATGTCTCTGCTGCAACTTGCCCACACAGCTGCTGTTGCTTGCCATGATCAGACCATGAACATACTACCTGCAACACTGCTTAGACCCACAGTGTATCCCTGCATAAACGTTACCATATTCAAGTCAGAGGTACAGCACAGTGGGCATAGTGTTTCTGCACCTAGCAGTAGCAGGCAGCACCTCAGTGTGAGCTGTCAGACCAGGTGTCCCTGCTTGCATTGTTGCAACACTGACAGTTACCCCACTGTGTTGTCCTGTTGTGTCACCCTGACCCTGTGGCAATGATGACCATTGTGCTGACACTACATGCTGTACAGGTTAGTCGTATATGACATGTCTGATGCCACAGGCTGTCTCTTGTTGAATGATTGGCATGATAGATGCTATATATTGTGCCATGTTGTACATATATGCCCAGGTTCTCCATATTGTTCTATACTGACATTTGTATGAATGTATCTTGCTGTTACAAATGATTGTATTTCACTTCCCATTCATACTTGATATACACCATCCATATGTTAATATCCTCATCATGCAACCTATTGGCTATGCCATTCATTTTCTTCTTACAATATTGCAGTGTTGTCTGCCATTATTGCATGCACAGATATGTTTCGGATGGCATAACAGTGTTGTGGCACTTTGTTGTGTTTTTGCAACTGCATCCACCTCAATACACCCTGCACCTCCAGTTTTCTTATGTACCTGTGTTATATTGGTCATTAAAGGTAATACTTAAGTGGACTTTTCCATTCATACCTGCTTATATACACACTTCCATATCAGTCATGACCCTACTGTAAGACTAAGTGTCCCATGGCTGGTGTGGCATACCTGCCATCAATGTATTCTAGTGTTCACTGCATGTGTACCTGCATAGTTCATGTTGCTGAAATCTCTGTTACACTGTTGTATTATGTGTTACAGATCAGGACATTCCTTGCCAATAAAACTTGCACTTCTCTTATCAGACATGTGGCTTTGTTGGCATAACGTTCATTAGTGTTACTACTGAAGCTGCTGCATGCTGTTTAGTCTCATATCCTACAGATTAACACATTCCTAAGATATGTGCATAGCTCATATTGATGTCATCATAACCCTGATGCGTTGTTCCATCATATATACTACATTTCAGTCATAAAAAACAAATGTGGGAACCTAAAGGCACTTTCACTAGTAGCATAAACGAAAATCCAATAGGTATACGAAACACCAAACCAATAACGTAAAAAGTAATGGCAGTTTTATTGAAGTAAGCGCTTTCACCCATAGGCTTCCTCAGACTTTTCAACTTAACATCCAGTATACAGGTTTAAAAATACTACATACACCCAGTATTGGTCAATTCCTAAACCAATGAGAAAACAGTTACATTACACTCATATTGTGCTGATGCGTATGAATAAACTCTAAAGATACATATCTCCAAAATCTTGTTTACAAAAACATTTAATGTGTCCCTTTTACACAATGCATCCTAAATGATGTAGTGAACATCAACCCGTGAAACAGAAAAAAACACAATATCTGATACATAGAAACAGAACAGAACTTATTAAGACAGCACATTAAACCTAACTAGGCAAATCATTTACAGCGTGCTTAAAACACATATTATTTACTTCCAAGAGGGAACATGTATCAGCGGTATAAACGACACAAGATGAAGTAGCGTTTAAAAGCGCAATGCAACTCAAAAGCAACATATTGTGCATAAGTTGCCATTGCAGTTGGAACATAATTTTTAAGTGTGACAGTTAACAATATGTGTTTTTAAATTATATTAGTTAGGTTTAATGTGCTGTCTTTGAAGTGCTCTGTGTATTACAAATGACTCATGGTTGTGCGTTTCTTATGAATCTGGTATTAATTCGAGAATGTAAAACGTGATCAATTAGTTTGTCTCGTTTAATAAGTTCTGTTTCTATGTATCAGATATTGTGTTTTTTTCTGTTTCACGGGTTGATGCTCACTACATCATTTAGGATGCATTGTGGAAAAGGGACACATTAAATGTTTTTGTAAACAAGATTTTGGAGATATGTATCTTTAGAGTTTATTCATACGCATCAGCACAATATGAGTGTAATGTAACTGTTTTCTCATTGGTTTAGGAATTGACCAATACTGGGTGTATGTAGTATTTTTAAACCTGTATACTGGATGTTAAGTTGAAAAGTCTGAGGAAGCCTACGGTTGAAAGCGCTTACTTCAATAAAATTGCCATTACTTTTTACGTTATTGGTTTGGTGTTTCGTATACCTATTGGATTTTCGTTTATGCTACTAGTGAAAGTGCCTTTAGGTTCCCACATCTGTTTTTTTATGACTGAACTGTTATTTACAATTTTTTCTTTTGTGGGATCCGTGCTCCGTTTGCTGTGTGTGGCTTGGTTGGTTTATATATACTACATTCCCCTATGTATACTGCAACAAGCATAGTTGTACACACATTATGCTACATACATGTATTCATTACAATTATGTGACAGCATCCCTGGCAATCAACACTTTTTGTTAAATGAACAAAATGTGTGCCATACACATACAGGTTTAGTCGCTTTCTTTTGTGCACATCATATCAAATGTCTTTATGGCTTTTAATTTCTCCAAGTCTTTTGGATTTCTAATACCATGACGAGAAAGGACCCCATTCCTAAGTCAAAGTATGGTTAAAATTCATGAAACTAGTATTGTTTCAGTCTTTGATGTTAGCCAGAAGTGCTCTTCACAGCACCCCCAATGTGCCCAGTAATGACTCCTTCTGCAATTCGTATGGAGTTACATGTATTGGTAACATATCTAAATACAATTGTAGATACTTTTTTATAAGACCTGTTGCTCCTACTACAATTGGAACTGTCTGGGTATCTTTCTCCTACATTGCTCTCATTTCAGCATGCAAATCCTGGTATTTTATGACTTTGTGTCTCTCTTTACACAAGACACTGGGTGTGGCAATTTCAATGATCAATGCTACTTTTGTCTTCTTTTCATGGACCACTATATCCAGTTTTCTAGCATCTATCTTTTGAACTATTGGTAATAGGTGATTCCATGTGATATAGACTTCATCATTTTCTGTGATGCTTTGTGGCTCATGTTTCCAGTGTTTTTCAGCCACTTCAGTACCATAATGTTTACGCAGTCCTCAGTGCAACAGTCTTGCCATGTTATTATGTCTTTCAGTACATTGTCCTTCTGCCATTAGTATGTTACAATCAGCAATGAGGTGTGCCAGTGTTTCCAGTTTGGTTTTACAAAACCTATATTTGTCTGTTTCTCCCACATGTTCAATGGACTTTGTAAACCAGTGTGTTTGTAGCCCACTGCCTTGGGCCACCAATATTAACCTTTCATCTCTTGGTTTGAATTTGCCTCTCCTTAACCATTCCTGCATTTGTTCCTGATCAACATGAGGTTCCTTCCAGCAGTTTTCTATACTTGCAACTATATTTATGCATTTTCCACATTTCTTGCCTTCAAATCTGGTCCTTCATCTTATATTCTTTCTTTTGTTTTTTTTTTTTTGACACATTCAGTTGCTGCCTGATTTTTATCTACTTCTGGTTTGGTTTCCATTCCTGCTTGACACCAATATGCTTCTGCTAGATTAAGCAGAGAAATCATCTTAGATTTAGTCTCTTCATGTTTCAAAACTTTCACTATGTCTGGGTCTTGTGAGGTCAGCAGATGAGTGTGGAGTCCCACGATTGCAGATCTATACATGCAATCAATTTCATGGAGGCCCATCCCTCCTTCAGAACAGGGAATATATACATAATCTTGGCATGCACTGATTTTATAAATCATCTGGTTAGCATGAAGCATTTTTCTTGTTTTCCTCTCTAATCTATCCAACATATTTTGGGGCCAGTCACTCACTCCAGAAGACCAAATCGGTTTATAGCTTGGATTTTGTTCCTATATGTCAATGCTGTTTTCAGGATTAATTTAAGTCTTTTAAAGTATTCGTTACTAAGTTTTATTCACATTTGTTTATGTTTTATTGTTGATCCTTCATTAATTACCAAATATTTATACACTACCTCTTGCTCAAATTCTTTTATATCACATTCTTGTCCCAAACTGATGTCTTCTTGGTGCTGCATTTTTCCTACTTTAAAGGTTTCTTTTGCACATTTATCAAGACCAAATGACATTCTTATATTATCTAAAAAAAGGTTGACAACTTGCATTTGTGCCTTCAGTTCCTCATCTGATGAGCTATAAAGTTTTAAATCATCAGCAAAGTGAAGATGAGAAGTCTTTACATTTTGTTGTTTTCTAGGAGTCAAATTATAGCCATGGCCTAAGCTGTTAAGTAGACAACTTAATGGGTTAAGGACAAGACAGAATAACACCAGGGACAAAGACTCTGGAATATCCCACTTTGAATTTTTATCCCTGGAATAATAATTTATTCTTTATCATGCTTAATTGCAAAGTGGTCTGCCACTGTTTCATGGCCATATACATTTTTAAGTACTCTTTTATCCATGAATATGGGATACTATCAAATGCTTTTTTATAGTCAATCTATGCCATACTTAGATTCTTCCCCTTTTTCTACAGTTCTCCATAATGACTTTATTTAACAACAAATTACTTTATTTTATTGCCCTTTAGTTTTACTACCATAATTGAGTTTTCTTCTAAATGACTATAAACTTTGTCGGCATCAATTCCAATGTAGAGTTTATACATCATCTGAAGGCAAGTTATTGGTCTATAGTTTTTAGGGGAACTTGCAGGTTCATTCTTAAGTAGGAGCATTGTTTTTCCGTTTGTTAGCCTGGTTGGTGTCTGTTTAGGGTGTGCATTTAAATAGTTCTTACTCATAGCTAAATCTTCGTGCGAAGATGTTAATACTTTTAACTAAAAGTTAGGTACTGCATTTGGTCCTGGGGTTTTCCTCTTAGAGGCTTTTCTTAACTTTGTTGCAATCTCTCTGGCTATTACTTCATCCCATTTCATATCCTGTACCTTTAAACTTCTTATTCTTTCTTTTACTTCTTTTATCCATTTAGCATCTTTGTTATGTTCCACAGGATCTTCATAAATACTTCTTCAAAATGTATTTATTTCTTCTTTTTTTGGTGGTCTTTCAATTCCTTTCACCTTGTTTCCCAGTTCTCTGTAAAACTTTTTTGGGTCATCAATAAAACTGCTTATTTTGTACTTCTTCTTTATATTTATCTGTGAGGCTTCTAAGTTTTTCCACCTATGCTGAGATTTTTAGTTTGTTATTTGCAATAGTGCATGAGAGATCCTGGTCTGTTCTAATACTGTGCATTGCTTTTATTATGTCTATCTTCCTTAGTAATTTTGTTGACCTGTTCCATCTTCAATATTATTCTAACAGTGACACTTCTTGTCTTAACTGCTTTATACTTTTCTTTATTCGATACTTCCACGATGGTATTTCATTTCTCCCCTTCCTTTCTCTCACTACCCTGTGTTTTTGTGGTAGAACTTTATCACTTATTAATTTAGCTGCACAGTAATATATCCTGTTTACTTCTATTATATCACATGGATCTCTATGGACAGTCCTAATTAGTGTATTCATTTGTTTTATCAAACTTCTGACTTTTTGGGTTTTATTGACCTTCTGCAGCCTGTTTCTTTCATTGATTTTAATATGTCCATCTATCTCTATTAAATCAAGCAATTCTTCTCTTAGCTCATTTTCTTCTAAACTGAGGGCACATTTTTTGTTTTCCATTTCCTGCAGGCATTCTATAGAAACTTCTATAGCATCTTCCTGTGGCACATTCTCTTCAATTTCATCCTGTGCCAATCATTGCTCTGTCATATGGGAACTCACTTGCCTATCACTCCTTAACATTGACTGTGTCAGAGTTTCCAAGGTTTCCTGTTCCTTCCCTTGCTGTCCAGCTTCAAGTGAATGTTTATATTGGTTTCCTGTGGAAGGCTCCAAAATATCTTCATATGGCACCTGACCAATTGCTTCCTGTTCCACTGTTTTCCCTTTAATTTGGATATCCATTGCTGGACCTGTTGTGGTGATTTCTGAATTAGATTTTCTACACTGAATCCTTCACTTCACAGGTACTCCATAACCCCAGTTCCTATTTCTTTAACTTTTCCATTAATAATCTCCCTTTCTACTTTTCCTCTTTGTCGTCTTTTTTTTTGTATTTTAAAGTTTTCCATGTCCAGATTCCTTTGTCTGTATTTTTCTTCAAATATCTTTAGTACTGCTCTTTTTACATTGGTTAGTTTTGCTTTCTTCTTTGCATAAATACTACACCATATTAAATCTCTTTTTCTTTCCCATGTTCATATTTCTTCTTCAGATGTCTCCTGATCTTCCTGCTTATCCTTACTTTGGGGAATCGTTCCATCATCCTGTGATATAACCTGTGTTAGACCTTCTACACCAAATCCTTCAGTTTGCAGGCACTCCATAACTTCAATTTCTATTTTTTAGCTAGTACTTTACTAATCTTTTTTTCTACATTCCCTCTTTGTGATATTATTTTTTTTTATTGTGAAATTTTACATATCTGGATGCCTTTGCCTGTATTTATCTTCAAATGTCTTTGGGGCATGTATGAGATTCTTTATGGACAACTAATGGATATGTTACTGTAGTTGTTAGCTATGATTCCTTAATGGGGCACCATTGGGTGAACAACACTGGTTTATCTGTGTACTTTTGTATATATGGTTTGCAATGACTCAGAGTTCTAAGCCAGATGCTGCCGTGTCACCTAAGCTACCATATACATCTGAAACCTCCATCTCCCACACCTGGATGTTCTCACCCTTGTGTCCTTCTAACCATCCTTTGATAGCTAAATCAGACATCTTGGGTTCTTGGGATAAGTCAACCACACCTAGTGCTGGCAGACCACCATGTTTAGTTGTTAACATATTGTGCAACATAATACACACAGTGACCATCTGTGATGCCTTTTTTCCGTCTGTATTGCAGTGCACCACTGGATTTGCTCAAATATCTGAAACATGGTTTCAGCAAGCCATATACTTACTAATTGGTGTCATCTGTCACAGTGTGTACTCTGTGTTTTCAGAAAGCATTGATGGGGTTCTGAATGGAGTCATGCACAAGGATTCCAGTGGATAACTGCAGTCATCCATTTGAAGAATTCACACTATTAGTCACATTGCTTAACATTAACAAGTCTTAGCTCAGATTACATTATAGCTGTGGTCATATAATTACCAAGCAGGAGTTTCTCAGGAATGGCAGCTTGTTAGACTGTGGATCTCAGCTCCCTTTCTGTCCATATTGCAGCACCATGCACACTACCCAGACGGTGTTGCTATAAGATTAATAATAAGGTTATCTGCAGTGAGTACTACCTGACAATTCAGTGATGGCCATCTCTTTCTATTTATGTACCATTCCACATGATCTGATGCTTTTTTTATTGGTATGTTATTGCAGTCAAATGCATGGATGACATGAGGAAGGTTGCTTATGGCATACAACCATGCTATGGCAGTCCAGCACATCCTGGATGTTGCTGGGAAGTAAATGAATCCATCCACTTTGTGGCAAATAACTGCTAGGAACTCCCCTTGTATGTGACTTGTAGCTTCACTGATATGTGACTGAAATGTCCAAGAAAACAATATTCCCAGACCTTTGTTTCTACTGGGACAGGGTTACACCATAGACTGCATGAGAACATGTGGGGTGCACATATCCTACACACAGTCTGCATCAGCTCTCTATCCATTCTGTATCAATCATTATTTCCTAGTTAGAGAGCTGACTTAAGTGGACCCTAGCTCAGCACCATGCTGAGTGTCTTCTAGGAAGCACTGGCAGATTGTCTTGTAATATAGCTTGTAAAACCTTGGCTTGTTGAAGTGCATTCAATGCAGCTTGCAAGTATACTGTGGCATTCACAGGAATGCACAAGATTTATAAATTCATGATATATATAATAGCTTGCACTTATGGCTTTTGCTGAGTGGTCTAATGAAAGTTTTGGCACACTTCTCTGTCGCACTTTATTGTCATTGAGCATACATAGAGTCTGTATTTACCCTACTCTGAATAGATTTTTATTAGCACTTTATTTCTGGTACTTCTCGAATCACACCCACCACAAGTTATCCTACATTTTATTTTGGTGCGTTGTACTGTGCACAATTTGCACAACTTTCTTTTTTGAATGCAGCCCAGATTCTATGCTGCAGTGACATCCTTGATAAAAATAAGAAGGGAAGGGTTCACCATTAGCTGCTGGAACACATTTTAAAATAAGCTTTTTATATTATACCAAACATGTTTGGCAAAAGTGAAATGTACTTCTAGTCCAAATTGCTTACAAAAAATAGAAATGTCAAGCCGTACATTATTCATATCCATATTTAGTACATAACTCATACATGTGTCTTGGAATCATATACTGCTTGTAAACCAAACAGCACAAGATTCTCAACAAAATTATAAATAATTGCAGCACTTCCCAGCTTTGCGGTAACTGATAAGATACATTACAAACCATAAAAGTATTAAAACATCATTTAAGTAAGACCACTAAATTAATAGCTCTGCCTTGGTCTAATAAATGTTACAGAATGAATCTGGTTTTAATGCCATAAAAGTCCAGCTGCCTGTAATTAAATATGACACTTTGCTTCACTCTCTGATTTTTTTTGGAATAGATTTCCTAATTTTCTGCAAGTCATGAAACCTAATAAGCATGTTTTCACTTCCATCACGTTTATTCTCTGTGCACTAACGGGTACACTTTTTTGTACCTTAACAATGCTAAGATGTTATTAATGTTTTTCTTCACATTCCAAATTCTGTATGAGCAATGTGTCAGGTTCATCAAGCATGCCAAATAAATTCTTGCTTTAAAATTATGCGTGACATTTAACAGTCTTAGAATACATTCACATTAAGTCAAGACATGACAAGATTCCTTAGAGATATTTACATTAGTCTAAATTTTAGAATTTATTCTAACACATTTTTTTTTTAATTTGGTAACTGAGATATATATATATATATATATATATATATATATATATATATATATATATATATATATTTATATAATTTATTTATTTATTGGAGGCCCAGGGAGAGAAGCTTCACAGCAAAACAAGTTAATACATCACAATGTCTAGTAAGGTACAATACTAAAATGAACTAATAATATATGCAGGCATTACAGATATAACACATTATTTATTATTTATTTATTTTATTTGCATTCGTTTTTTGGGATAGTGCACTGGGCCTAGGAGTACCCATATTCAGTGAATGACCGGGGAGAAAAGCTCCACATATTACATATACAATGATGAGTTATATAAAGACTGGTAACAGATTCAAGTTACTAGTAAGCAACATTATACAAAATACAAAAATAACAATGATTTACATCCAGGTACAATATATATATTGTTGATATGCAATTAGAATTGGGCTTTCTTTTCTTTAAATTTCATCTTGTAGCTGATGATACATAAAACTGAGAGGGAGAAGAGTTAAATTAAGTGAAGATAAATATTTCAAAGTGTTAAAATTGTTAGAAGAGGTTTCTAGTTTCATGTAATGCTGGAAGAATTATTTAAGCATGTACATATCCATAGCTAGGAGAAGTACTCTTGCAGAGACTTCCTGAAAATGATGTGGTTAAAAGTGGTTCTGATTGTGGTGGGTAAGGAATTCCACACCTTGGCTATAGCAACGAAGTAAATATCTTGGCCAGCTGTAAGGTTGGGTAATTCTACCTTTAGAAGACATTTATTTTCTAATCTGAGGAATCTAGCAGGGTTGTAGGGGGACCTTATTAAGGCTAGGAATGGGCAATCTACTGGTTTAGTTATGATTTTGTGTGCAGTGGTGAGTTGTAGGTAAGTTAGGAAGTGAGGTTTTTTGAGCCAATTGAGTTTTTGAAGGGATATACCATGATGGGAGGTATGTGTAGTATTGTTGGCAAACTTTTCTACCTTATTGTAACAAGATTTGAGTTTGTTTTTTAGAGACAGTTGAATGCTTGTGAGCAGGTGGGTCAACATTTATTAGAGATGGCAAAAGAAAGGACGATGCTAGGGCATTTTTGGCTGAGTGGTTGAGGTAATTTATGTGTCTGTAAAGCAGACCTAATTTTTGGTGGGCCTTTCTGATCACAATGGCAATTAAGATACAATAGTAGAAAACATTAATACTATATGGAGTCTTTACAGATACAACACAATAGAACAGGAGAAGCTTTTAGCAAGTATTCCAACTAACTTTGTGATAAAGAAGGAATAACGCAGAAGTACAGCCCAAATGGCTCTGGTTCAATTAGTAATCTGGGTGCTGGAAGGGCTAACATGTGGTGAGAGAGTACAGGTGATGTTGACTTGTCCATACCCAGTGGGAGATGTTGGCGTGCATTCTGCTATATGAATGACATCTTTAGGTAATGTTACAGGCAAACAGCACATGATGCAAACCTACAAAGGAGAGCACTGCTCTGTAGCTAGGAATAGTGGGTTATTGGATGCGTGCATCTATGTGGATACCTACCATAGCAAACATTACACATTGCCTGAACCCCAAGGAATTGCAATGTGAAGAGGAGAAGAAAATCTCCCAACTCCTTGCAGGATGATTGTCAGTGGATCTTGCTTCATAGGTAAGTACTAGGTTAGCTGCCCTTGTAGGACATTTTAAGCCTTTCCTTTTTGTGCTTGAAATACCTTTCCCCCTATAGAGTAGCTTTACCTATCCTGTGGTTGAAAATTATGTATTACACGTAATGACAACGGTAGGCTGAGAAGTTGGAATAATGGTTAACGTGCTTGAGACCCAAGTTCTCACATGAACTAACTGCTTAGGCTTCAAATGGTCCACAAGGGCAGTTAACCTAGTATGAGCCACGGACCTGGAATCACACCAGAGAAAATTTGAGGGAACTCATACATGTAATAAAGCCTTTAGGAGCTTCTTCAGGGGTAGTCCTGACATATGTTTTCTGTTTCCCATCCTTCTGTTTCTGGCATGCTATTGTCTTCTGATACCTAGATGCTAGAGCAATAAGTATATCAGTGAGGGATGAGAGCTTAATGGTCATGAGGAGATGTTAGGGGCAAAAAGCCTACAAAAATATAACCTAGTCATTAGTAATACTATGTATACATATTTCCTGTGTTGCAATCTTGGCTACAGTATTTCTCTGTGACCTTGGTAACACATCAGCCTGCTCATTACCATCAGTCTTATATACAGAAAACTAAGATGAGATTTGCTAGCAAAGAATATGAATATCTTGTGATTTGGTAAAAAACACTTGACAAACTGAAACAGTAAAGAAGGTGAGTAGGGTGCTAATGTTAAGAAGGGCAGAGCTAGGGATAAGACTTACAGAATAATCTGTAAAAATATAGACAATATGGCTTTAAATGCTAATAATGCTAATGTGTTATATATGGGAAGCTGCATATAATGTGGTATACTAAAGTGATAATCCATGACTGTGTATCGGTATATCAAGCCTTATGGCTCAAATGATGTAGTGGTAACATTGCTGTGACTATGGTGTACAGGGCCTTGGGTTCAAGACTTGGAAGGGTTGGTAATTCTGTTGCTCTTACTCATGCTTACACCCACACTTATTTTTTAAAGGAGAAAGAGGTGATAGGAGAGTGGTGGAAAAGGGGCACACAGAGGGAATAACAATATGAAAGATAGCTACAGATGTGCAAGATGGATGTACAGTAGGTCCATAGCTGTCCACTTCTTATACAGCAACAGCTGTGCATTTGTACAGGATATGGAGATGAATTTGGTCACTCAAACCCCAGAGAGCGGGGTGAGGAGAACATAAATGCATTGTTAATCCTGCTAAGCACAGCTGAGCATTGTTAACCATTGCTCACAGTTCATTCTCATTATATACCACACTAATGGCTTCATTTAGTAAGTGTACATGATTTCCATTAGATGACATGACTGTATGTGCTTTCATTATAGTAGCAAGCGGTGTAACTATACTGTATGGGACATGAGTATACATGGGTGTTTTCAAATGTTATATGCACTCACACAAGCATTTTACACCAGCTACACTACCCTGGGTGACAACAATAACTTACCATGTATTTTAATATGAACATGACACTTTTAACACTGCTTTCCCATGTAGATTTGGATTGCCTGTTGTATTATTTGAACTGTGTACACCTGCATGCGAAGCTGGGACACTGACCACTACACTATCTTGGTTTGGGGATTTGAGCTGTATATTTTTATTTATCACTTATGGTTATTAATATTATATTACTGTATTAATGGAGAGTGTTGGGGTTTTCAGCCATGTCATTGAGGACTGCTGTCATGAAATTATGGCATACATTTCAGTTTCAGACTTGTATCCTTCTGAACATTAATGCTAATGCATAACCTGCTTTCTATCAACTTTTTGCCTGTCCTCCATGCAGATGGGATGACACCGGTGCTCAGGCTGTGGTTGACTACACTGCAGAATGGGTCTGAGAGCCCATGCCTGTGTTCATGTTGGATGTGGCCAGGAATGATATAAGGCCTAATGGACACCTCTATCTGTTGCCTTTGAGAGGGCATTACAGACCTGCTTCCTGATTATGAAGGGGGGGGGGCAGGTGCTGTCCATGCGCATGTGTACTATGGGGGACAGGGGGGTGATATTTACATTTCACCTGTCTGCAGCTGGTTGCCTATATCCATGGCATATGTGTATGTGGTGTTATTGACCACCACTACAGAGCAGATAAGTGTGTTGCTTGTGGAATTGCAGACACACGTTTGTAAGGTCTAGTGATTGGCCTAGGTGGATGTCTCCAGTTTGCACTCAAAGACAGCCTTAGGATACATTACCTGTGACCTTATTTGCTTGTGCAGAACAAGATGACATGGCTTCCAATGAGGCACCTGTTCCTTCTTGGCTCATCTTGCAATTATTTCCACCTATGATGGTAGTTGTGTATTAGTGCTGTCCACTACAGGTGTTCAGCCTACCTTGAGGGGTTTGATATTGTCCTGTCAGGTATTGCTGAGGCCATAAAGCTATGTAGGTGTCCACATAGTATTGTGCTGCTGACCTGGACACTGCTGCTAGTTCCAACATATGGGATGCCCTTCATGTGAGCCTTGCCCATTTTCCTTGCCTGTGTGGGGGACATTATGGAGGTGAGGGGGCTACAGCTTCACAGAGAGTAGGTGGAAATACCTCACAGGAAAGGACATGTGGAGACAGGTCAAGAACATGGGGGACAAAGCTCCAGAATTGGGTACAGACTGTATGTCATTAGTGCTGTTATACATACAGTGGGTTACTAGATTGACAGAGATAGTCTGGACATGCATTTACTGGGTGACTTCACATCTGACAGTGATATGCCTCTGACATACCTCTCAACTGGCATGCTATACACAGACTGGCCAGATGTTTGCCTGTTATGCTTGGTCTGTTCCTCGAGCAACATCTGTTTGTGTGGGGTTGGTAGGATAATGCGAGGATTGTAGTCATTAATTGTTGAAATCCATTGATGTTCCAGACATCATAACCTTCAGGGATGTTATGTTACAACAACACATGCAACACCAGCCACTGTTTTAGTTTGTAACACCATTATGTGTGATATGTCCCTCTTTCCAGCCCCCTGGTCTACAAGTACATCATGCGTTGTCCAGATGTCCTGCACTATGAGGTGCAGAGGTATGGTATATCATTAATTACCAACTGCACTCCAGTTATTATGCCAATGCCCTGGCAGACTCCTGGCCATGGTATGCAGTGGTGGCCAGGATTATAGTTCCACACCCTGGTAATTCTGTGGAAATCCATACATATGACAGTTATGTCTGTTTGGACATTCTAAACACACTGCCACGTTTGTGTAGCAGTGTTATGTGTAGATGTTTGTTGGGCTGGGTAGGGAGAGATGCAGATATGAATGACATACATCCTTTACCTCTCTGACTCTGCATGTTGCTACAGCTGCTGGTGGTCAATCATGTCTATATGCTTGTAGGGGCTGACTAAGACATGTCCTGTAACACCTCAGGATTCCCAGTACACTGTGAATTGAGCCAGTATATGTTGTGACTGGCAATCAGGATATATTTGTTCAGACAGTCATTCTACTCTAAAGTTCATTTTGGGTATTGCTATGTTGCTATGACTGTGGTGCAAATATTTTTATGTGGACATGTTTGCACCACTCTCTGCTTTTCACTACAGTTCCATCACTGCAGTGCATGCTATATTTGAATATATGTGGGTGATTGCCCATAAATTATGTGGAGGAGTGTCATGAAGGTCTTACTGTGCTTCATAATGTGCTGGGTGACATGTTTGCAAGCTGTCAGGGGATTTCCATTCTGTTACATCACATCGGTCATACCTCTACACTGTCCAGAGGCCTAGACCCTGTCTAGATGTGTGGCTCATATGCTTGGTCTGTTTTCCAGACAAGTTGTACTTGGCTAATCGGTATGATACTCTGGGGATTGCAGTTAGTAAATGTTAACATCCATTGCTGTTACTGACTTCATATCTCTCAGAAAAGATATGTTACAACAAAACCGTTAACACCAGCAACTGTCTACATTTATAACATCAATATGTCCAATATACCCCTGTGTTTGGGCCTCTGTCCCCAATTATGTCAGGCTTTGTTCAGATGTCATGCACTATGAGGTTCAGAGGTATGTAGTATCATTATTTATTGGATTAATTCCTGCTACCATCTCAGTGATGTCATAGACTCCCCAGACATATAACAAGGAAGCACCCATAGATATGAGTCCTGTAGCTATACATTCTCTGGGAAACCGTACATTTCAGAGGTCTGTGTATGTCTGCCCATTGTTAAAAAACTGTCAGGATTGTGTATCAGTGTAGTGTATACATGTTATTTGGGCTGTGTAGGGAGGGGGGTACATGTGAGTGTCATGGGCCCTTTTTATCTAACTGTGTATGCTGCTCCGGTTTCTGGTTCCCTATCACCTGTATATGTTTGTACATGCTGACAGTGATACTGTAGTGTTCAGTTTGCTTACTGGTATGTCACTGTGACTGTGGTGCAATTTTTTTTTGACTATGCACTTTCACACCAGTGTCTGTTTTACACTAGTGGTGCATCCCTGTAGTGCCTGTTATATTTGCTAATGCATGTGTACAGCCCCAGAGGTGGACTTGGGTAGTGTTATGTCAGTCCGATAGTAGTTTGGACATTGCTCGGTAACTCAGTGTAGTTTCCCTACTGTTGTGTTATGTCCACATATTTGTAGGCTGTCCAGTTGTCTGGCCAATATCTTTGATCTGGTCCCCATAACTGTTGTGTATTTCTGACACATCAGTGGGATGATGTGTGGACTGAGGTCACTAACTAATGAGAAGCAACTGAGTCCTGGAATTGTGATATTTCAGTCGATATATGTTAGGACACAGTGTTACTACATCAACTTTCTCAGCTTATCTACTGACGTATTTTGGATATGTCCCTATTTTCATGTCTTTGTCCCCCCACTTTGTCAGGCTTGGTCCAGATTCATTGCACTAAGGGGTTCTGAGCATACCTCACCACTGACAGGTTTTCACAGAATGTCCAGATGTTTGGCGCATACTTTTGTTCAGTTTCACAATTTATTTGTATTTGTCTGGTAAATCACTCTGATGATCCAAGGATTTATGTCAGCAAACAATGACATAACATTTCAGTTCACATCCTCATATCCTTCAGTAATTGTCTGCTAAAATGCACCATGTTGCTGTAGTAAATGTCATTTGTAACAGCAATATTTGAAATATGTCCCTATAAGTGCCCCCTCCACACATTTTACAGCCTTTGTACAGGTTTCTTGCAGTAAAAGGTGGAAAGGGATGGTTCTCAGGTATAACTGCACTGCATATTATAATGTTATATACATATATATTTTTTTCTTCCTTTATATTTTTATATCTGTATATCTATATTATGACTCTACTTTTTCATATATCTGTTTCATCACACACACACACACACACACACATATATATATATATATATATATATATATATATATATATATATGGATTCACTTCATAACATTGAAATATCAAAATACTGAAACTCAAAACACTGAAACCAAAATACTGAAAGCTCAAAATATTGAATACTCAAAATACTGAAACTCAAAATACTGAAAACACATATTATGCGTAAACTCAGCTTAAACAACATAAATCATAACAATTTCTACCAAATATATGCAGGGGCAAGCCCCTGCACCCCTATGTGGGCTGCGCACACCCCTGCTAATTAAATATATCAATTCCAAGATTGCACATAGTGTAGTTAAGTGCAATCTTGGAGTAGATATATATAATTAGCAGGGTAGTGCAGGGGCTTGCCCCTGCATATATTTGGTAGAAATTGTTATGATTTATGTTGTTTAAGGTGAGTTTACATAATATGTGTTTTCAGTATTTTGAGTTTCAGTATTTTGAGTATTCAGTATTTTGAGCTTTCAGTATTTTGGTCTTCAGTATTATGAAGTTTTGTCATTTTCAGTATTTTGAAGTTTCAGTGTTTTGAAGTGAATCCATATATATATATCTATATATATATATATATATATATATATATATATATATATATATGTATATATATATATATATATATATTTATATATATATATATATATATATATATACACACACACACACACACACACACACACATATATATATATATATATATATGTTTGTGTGTGTGTGTGTGTGTGTGTGTGTGTGTGTGTGTGTCTATATATAACACATGAATGGTTCCACAAAGCTTACTCCCTAATTTTGTATGCTTCTGTTGCATGATATGTTTGAAAAAGCAACATTAGCTCTTTCAGCTCAGATGATGTAGTGCATTCTTCTGACAATAGTGTTTGGGGTCATGGGTTTGATGCTTAGGAGTGCTGCTTTTTTTTAATAATATTAAATGACCAGAATGCATGATATGTAAAGCATCATAGTGTCTCACAGCTCAGATGGTTTAGAGGTATTTTGTTGTGATTGTAGAGGACAGCATCCCGGGGTTCGAGACTTGGCAGGACTGACTATTTTGTTGCTGGGCAGAACAAGGTCTGATGGATACAGAGTGATTAAGGCACATTTAAGCATATTATATTTATAATTGTTTATTATAAAATAATATTTATATACACCTTATAAATTTACGTTTACCTTCCATGACATCTCCCTATGTGCTTTCATTAAATTATATTCTTATGTGACTATACTGTATGGGTCACTTGTGTTTATATGGGGGTTTCACATCTTTTCTACACTAACATCTCACTTTTAGAACTGCTACACTACCCTGGTTGATAAAAAATGGTTACTACATAATTTAAATTTACTAAAATAATTTTAACACTACTTTCACACAGGAAAATAAGTTGCCTGCTTTGGGACTCAAGCTGTGAATGCTTGCATTTGAACCATTACACTACCTCAACTTGGCAATTTCACTTGTCTATTTGCATTTAACTCCTATGGGATGTTTAAGCTATGCTAAGCAGACGGACATAACATGAACGCCCACTTAGCTACACTTAAACATTCCTTAGGCTAGTGTAAAAATGTATATATTCTTATGATATTATTAGGTTATATGGGTATGTATTGTGGTGTTCTGGCAACTACTTGGGACTGCAGTCGTGAAATACTCTCATTGATTTGGCTTTCAGGCTTCTATCCTTCAGGGACTCCTCCTAATACATATCCTGTTATCTATCAACTTTCTAATTGTGTGAGGCAATTTTTTCAGGCATGTCCCTAATGTAGTATTTATTCCCCCCATCATTTGTGCTTTTGTTAACATGCACTGCTGTAAGGGAATATTAGCATACATTTTCTTTCAGACTTCTACCCTTACATAATTCATGTTGATGCATGATCTGTTCTCTCTATCAACTTTCTATGTTTGTGGGGCTGTGCTTGTGCTTTTCACTTTTTGGGGATTTCTCCCATTATGTGTGCATTTGCACAAATTTCCTGCTTTAGCAGGTTGCAAAAGTGTTGTATGGCACTTTAGCAATGCGGGGTGTGTGTCACAGAACCTGTCGTACAACCCCTGCATTGCTTTCTTGTTGCCATTTTTATTTCAGTATCAGAGGTCACTGAAATTATCATTTTTTTCATTCCAGTGTCTGCAGACACTAAAATACTGGCATAATATTAGAGCAAAGCTTTAATATTATGCCAGTTCAACACAGAAAGTGCCATATGGCACTTTCTGAGTGCAGGGGGCATGTTTAGTGTCTGTGCACTACTTGGACCCACTCCCTGCACTCTTCAACTGTTCATGTCCATGTAGATTAAACAGCAGCGAGCCTTTATAAATATGCAAGGTGCGCTGCTGTTCCAAATGGACATGAACCACTCCGTCCAAGAATAGTCTTATTCTTACATGGAGCTTCATGAATCTGGGGGACAATCTTGCCAGCTACAGAATGTTCCTTAATAGAATGTTAAATAAAGCACATATGAGACAAAGCCTGAGACCAAGGTTAGGAGGAGTGAATAAGGAAAATTACTGGACTGAAGCAATATAATATGTTGTGTTCAGATAGCAGTTCAGTTAAGTTTAGTTAGTTCATTCGACCTGATATTACAGAGAAGATTACAAATACTTGAGCCTGAGTAATGAAGTCAGGTCAAATAAAACTGGTTACGTTTACATCATTCAGGACAATCAGAAGATATGGACTAGTTCTATTGCAAAGAATTTTCAGCTCATCTATAAAGGGTGTGACAGTCCAGTACCAAATTAGAGCATTTATCTGTCATTATTTAAGGTTAAAATAAGTGACAATATTTCATTGTTTACAGAAAAAGTATGGAATAATGTACTCAGTAATACACACAATTCAACTTCAGTTACACATAGATCTTTATTAGAGGACAAAAATGCAGTTTTGTCAAGATTAAAGGGTCAAACATTACAGCAGCTAACAGTTCAAAGTATAACAGCTCTGTACTAGGTATGAACTAGGTATTAGAGTTATATGCTGTTTTAGACTTCAGTGACAAGATTTGTGCAAATGTACAGATTTTAAAGAACTGGTTATGACAGGAGCATGCATATTTATTGGTTAAAGATAAAATAAATTCTAGTTTAGCTGACACAGCTGAAGTGCTCATAAGAACATATTGCATGTGGCCAGTTAGAAAAAAAGGGTAACCAAATACGTCTATGTCTAGTAAGGTCTATCAGAACTAACAGTCAAATTAATTTGCAGAATAAAGGGTTTACAATTACAGATTTGGCAAATGATTTTTTTGTGTTATTGTTTTGTTTAGCAGTCATTAGTTAAGAGCTTTATATTAAAGTGTTGCAATGCATAAAGAATAAGCAATGATATAGACAGAGACAAATTAAGGTTTTCTAGTTTACAGAATGTAAAATTTAAAGTCAATACTCCATTGTCAAGGTGACAATACAGTTAAGAAGTCAGATCCTATCTTTCTGATGTACTGGTTAAGCCCATGAATGTTTACTAAATGGTGATTTCATATTGTGCTTATCAGTATAATGCTATGTTATGATAACTTGCTCTATACAACTTTCTATATACACTGTATGAGTGTGGCTCTCTATCAGTATACGTCCTGCTAAACTACTTTGAGCTTACATTCATAAACTTTTTTACCATCTCTGCATATTTTCTTGCTCTGACTAACCATAATTCTTCCTTCCTCCATTTCTTTTTATAATAAGTATTAACTTTATTGCCTTTATATACTATGATAATTTGCTTGAGTTTTTTTTTTCTCTTTTCTTTCCTTTCAGATCCTGTGGCTACTTCATCTGACCCTAGTACAGCAGGAGTTCTGCCACAAGGTCCAATTCCCTAACGTTTTCACTGAAAATTTTGTCATCTTACAATGTAAACAAATGTAGCATAATGAACCTTTCTGTATATTAACTTTATCTAGTCAAATACACACCTGCCCTGTGTTGGGGGTGTACCCTCACCCATATTGGTCTCTTAACCAATGCACTACAATATGCTCATTACATAGTCTTCCTAGTGACTAAGTTTCTGCATTCTGGTAATGAAGGAACAACTGTTCTACTTTGTACTGGTTATTAACTGATTGCTCTCTGTTACTATTTGACCTGTGGTGGGATGGAATAGTGGATCCCTCCAATATTATACTTCTCACATGCACATTACACTTGTGAATCTTTTTCTTTAACCCTCCACAAACAAACATATTACTATCATACAAACACTCCTGTTTCTTTTACCTAATTCTCAAATTCCATTAATGTTTTAAAACTCTTCAGTACTACCTTTCTCCCTGGCATACTGCTTTCCACTATATTCATTCATACTCACACCCCTTCCTAACAGTACCTATCTAGTCTATATTGTACCTTCTACTTTCACAAATAAACCCTTACTTCTTCCTGTTTTAATTACATCATCGTGCTTTTAAACTGTTCTATCCCTTACATTCCAGAGAAGATACCAAGACAACCAAATGATATTCCTTCATATAAAATACTTCTTTCCTACATACACTCTGCCAGCTTGCAGACTCCACCACCACTAAATATCCTACAGCACTGCAAATTCTTGTCTCCATCTTGATCTCTATTTCCCCACTACCTGCCATCAATAAAACACAGATCCCTTTACTGAATCATGTTATTCCTCAGCCTGTTCACTATTCTTCTACTGGACCACATTTCGTCCAACCATGACTCTATAATAGCTCTCAAGAGCTCTCCAACTCTGTCTCAAACACCTATTTATACTTCCTCTCTCCACAGATTACACAAACCTGTTTAATGATGCCACTCATCTTCACTCCAAATATAAACTAATTAATGTCATTTCAACTCAAACCAAAGTGGAAAACTAATCCCCAAAAAACAATTATCGGTGAATCCCCAATATACTAAACTCCTTCTAGAAGGAGACACTCACCCTAATCCTGGCCCCATCTATCACAATGAAAATCAACACAGTTCCCTTCCAGACACTATTCTAAACCTACAACAGTCAATCCCCAACCCCAGTAATCTAATTTTTGCTGCCATAAGTGTTAGAAGCATAAGAAATAAACCTGTTGAACTAGATGCCTGGATTACTTGACATAAGGCTAATATTCTCACTGCAGCTGAAACTTGGCTTAAACTAAGTATAAACAACTCTGAAATTACACCTCCCAGGTATACCACCATCCATAATGACTATATAAAGAGGAAAGGTGATGATACTGCGTTAATATTTCCAAACAACTATCATATTTCCAGTGGCATAGCTAGAGTTTGTGCCACTGGGGCTGTCTGTGTTTGCTGCCTATCCCCCCAAAATCAAGGCCAAATGGGCCCCCCATTCACAGCCATCACCTCCTGCAGCCATTCCAGTGCCCCATTACTTGGCTATTTCTCTCCATGTACCATAAACACTGTAATTTTCATATTGCTTTATGCTTTACTTCTACAATGATTACTTGTATTTCATTTAAAATTTTAATTAAACTTTTATAGCAAAAACACTGTTAGACATCTGCTAAATAAAGCAATACAGATTCACAATGAAAACAGACTTAACAATAAAACTCTGCCCTTCAAACTCACATTCATTGAAACAGCAATGAAGCCCACAGTCAAAGAAAATGCATCTGGCCAGTGGCAAATAAAATTTCCATTTGGGTTGTTTTCAAATCATAGGCCCCTTGCGCATGTTTAGGATCATGCAAACATACATGTGTTCTTTGATTCATCTTCCTGATTGGATTAAATTATATTCCTTGTATAATACAGCACACTTGTTACAGCGTGTTTTAAATGTATCATTTTGAACATTTTTCCAGTAAGCAATGAAACAAAATATATGAACCAATAAAGATTAATCTGCTCAATTCAGAACATTTCCATCTTAAAATTCCACTCAAACTTCTATCATTACAATCCACCAGTATTGGTAAATATCCACAATCTGAAGAAATAAAAGTCATCTGAATAATTCCACATTAAAGAGATCCGTAACTAATGAAGAAGTTGCTGCTAGCAAATACCCTTATATTTCATTGTTTCATTTACAAATAAAGTACCTGTTGCACTTGAAGAATATACCCTTATATATTATTGCTTCATCTACAAATAAAGTACCTGTTGCCCTTGAAGAATAAATTGCGTATGTTAGATTAAAAATGATAAACTAGTAATATTGTACTATGGACTGGATGGCAAACTGATAACAGGTTCGTAGTCACCAGGTTTCAGGTTCATAGTTATCAGGTATCACCTTCAAATGAGGACATTCTCAGGACCACAGCATCCACTCCCTTTAAAGTACAACACAGTATAGTATCAGCAATCCATCTATATATTGTGGGAGTAGAATCCACAGCCTTCTGCATCAAAAGCAAATATACTACCTGCTGTATTACTCACAATGCAGACAGACTTGGCATAATTACAATAAACTTTTCTTCCCCAGACACTCTCAGCTCCTTGTGAAATCCACTTGACACTCAACTATACCTCTCAACTTTGCAGCACAAGAAATCTGGAAAAAGCCAAAATTTATTGGGGGGGGGGGTAAAGGCCCAAAACCAGGGATGCATTTTATTCTAGCAACTTTCTAAGATTATACAAGCAATGTTTAAAATGTTTTGTGTTACCATGCATTTCCTGAAAGATAGGAAGACTGAAACTTGAAACTTTAATGGCTATCATTATTTAGTGAATTCACTTCTCACAAATTTGCCAGAAAACCACAAATTATAAGAGGATCAGATTAAAAGTATGAGCCAAACATTCCAGACATTCTGTGAAAATCTGGACAGTTGAGAGCTTTGGACTCAATTATTTGAATTACAACTGGTGGTATGGGTAGAGAATTCAGGCTCCTGTTTCTTGTGCTCAAGGTACATGGTTTGAGCCTGAGTAACACTAACCACCAGGTATTTTATACACATACACACACACACACACACACACACACACACACACACACACACACACACACACACACACACACACACACACACACACACCTCACTTGGAGCAGAAGCAGCAAAACACACACTCCGTGAATTGAAATTCCGTTACTTGAAGCAAAAGAAAGCACACACTCACTGAAGGACAGCAAAATTCTGTGTACTGAAACATGCAACAGCATTAAGGAGCACAGCAAATTTCTGTTAATTCAAATTCCCTTACTTGCAACAGCAAAATTCCATCAATGCCCCTTAGTTGGTGATGAGCATGGGCATTCAAGAAGAACTGTCAATCCCTCTTAGTTGGTGAGCAAAAACTATTTAAAATAGTGCAGGTGTTCAGCAAGAATGGATGCGTGATGCGACTGGACCAGCTATGGGACAGTTCTTAAAGAAGAACATCCTTAAAAAAATATTTTCTAATTACTTTCCTGACAATAAACAATTATAAACATATATATATTACTGTCATTTATATCCCTCCTGGCAACAGTGCAGCTATACTGGAAGATATCCATATTGGATATCCATAAAAATTAATCAAGAAAAAAATTCTACTAGGTGATGTGAACATCAATTGGTTGGGCATATACTTGAATTACCCTACATCTAGCATTAATTTATATGGTTTTGCAAAACTAATAAATAGCCCCACACATTATAGCAAAACATCAAATTCCCTATTAGACAAATTCTGTTCTCGGACCCTAGCAAATATACCACCAGAGGTAAAATGTCAGACTCTGTAATTGATGATCTCCCAGTCTATACAAACAGACATCTCGCATATCTACTTAAACAGCAAGTTTATAAAACAACATCCAACCTTTGCAAGTTTAGCCAAGGAATGTTCATTGCTACTTGATCATCTATTAATTGGAACTTCCTTAAAATCCTGTCCTTAGATGATAATATAAATAAATTCATTACAACTTTCCTGTATATCCTAAATAGCCTTGCACCTCCTAGAAAGAAGAGACTAAAAAGAAATAATGCAATTTGACTGTCTAAAAAGAGTACAATGTTAATATGGCATAGAGAAGAAGTATGGGAAGAATGGCAAAATATAAAACACCACAATATTTTGAAAACTTCAAAATGCTTTGCAATTGTACTAAAAAGCACATAAATGAAGACAAAAAAACTATGCTACAATAACTTTCAGAATAATAGTACCCACAATAGCAGTACCTGCTGTAAAACCAATAATTAAGATACCCCACAGCTGGAATTTCACAAACACACCCAATTACACCAGCATCGTCCATTGCACAATAGTATAAGGTGTGAAAGCCTTACACACACACTTGTGTATTCCCAGACACTCTGCACCATTGGTGTATACAGACGGGGAACTTTTAATATGTACATGTTAGGGGCCACCATAGCTTTGATTCACCAGCATGTGTTGGAGACTGACGGTGGTGTGGAGGATGATGCTGACAACCATCTCAGGCACCAGAGGAGGAGAAGTGTGTTCAGACCCAGGGTAAACTACCAGGGGCTACATGATCTGGAGATAATATAGCATTACAGGGTGGACAGGGACATCATACAGCAACTTGTTGAGCTGTGCTGGCCACACCTCAGAGCCAGAAGTAACAGAGGGGAACTCATCCCAGTGGGTACGAAGGTATGTGTAAGCTTGAGAAAACTAGCCACAGGTACCTTCCAAAGGCCAACTGGGGATATCATGGGGATCTCACAGGCATCAGCATCCAGGGTACTCCACCAGTTCCTGGATGCCATGTTACCACATGCCAATGAGCACATATATTTCCCCTGAACGCAGGAGGAATTGGCCAGCAATATGCGTCTATTCCACCATGTGGCAGACTACCCAGAGGTAATGGGTGCAATAGACTGCATGCACATACACACCAAGTCACCACCCAGTGAGCAGGGTAGGCGCTACATAAACCACAAGGGATACCCCTCCATCAACTGCCAGGTCATGTGCAATGCCCAGGGCATTATCATGGATGTGTGTGCTGGCAGCCCTGGAAGCTATCACGACTCCCACATCTGGCATGTCTCACAGCTGTATCAAATATTTGCCAGGGGGGACATCCCATATGGCCACCTGGTGGAGGATGCTGGCTATGCACTGGAACCGTGGATGATGACTCTCATCAGAAATGCACACACAGCCATGCAAGAACGCCATAATGAGGCGCACGCAGAAACCAGAATCATCATAGAGCACATGTTTGGGATGCTGAAATCATGGTTCTGTTGCTTGTACATATCTGGTGGAGCCTTGCAGTACTTTTCAGGCATGTGTGCCCACATCTTCATAGTATGTGCCATGCTATACAATATGATCCTGGGGAAACAGCTGAAGCAGGGACAGAATGGTGAAGGCTCTCACAGCCCACCACCATTGCCAAGGGACCCACAGGCACAGAGGGACTCAGACCATGAACACCCTGTGCTAGCCCCAGTAGGTAGATGGAGGCATTCCCAGTATGCCCATGCCCTGGCAAAGAGAGAACGTATAGCACACACACTGACAGTCTAGGCACTCATGGACTGACACCCTTCTCCACCTGCACACACAGCAAACATGGATGGCACACACACAAGACCACCTGTAAATTGTCATGTATATGGTCTACTGTGTGCATCTTACATAGGTAGCCCTCAACTATTGTACACACAACTGCCATTGGCACAGGGTAAGTCAATACCTGAACAGTAAATTAAGCTATCAGCATGTGTCCATACTGTATGTAGAGGTTCATAGATACATAGGTAGGTACATGCTTAACTGCTCAAGGCCACTCATAAGCATAGGCAAAAAGTGTCTGCTGTCATGACCCCATTGATTAACTAACTGCCCTCTGTGGAGCAGACCCAATTGCGGGATCCCTGGGGTATATCCACTGTTCTCCACCTACTCTGCAAGGATTCCCTGGAGTGTTAGTGAGGGGTTTTGTATAATGTAATCAGGGATGTAGTTCCAAATAATGGGGAGTATCCCTGACAGTAATCTTCTCAGATGTTTACATGTTATATAGTATACCTTAAACACAGCTTGCATATATAGGTAGTATTCCACAGAATAATAAATATGTGGAACACACAACCGCTGAAATGTGCATTAATCATCCTTGCACTACCAGTGCCTGCTCTGAGAGGTAAAATACCACTGTCAGGATTAGAACACGCAACCATGTACACAATCTTCACAATAACATACCACTAAGCTACCTGAGATGTACCAATGGCAGTTGTGTATACTGACAGGATAAAACAAAAAAGGTACGATTGTGTGGAAAAAGGACAAACCGGCATGTACCCAATGAAAGGTGTATGTTATATATATATATATATATATATATATATATATATATATATATATATATATATATATATATATACACATCAACATATAAAGAGAAAGAGAGGGAGAGAGAGAAATATATGTCGATATATGGGGATATACATATATATGTAGATATATAGATAGGTTAACAACATCTACATAACCATGGAGGTACATATAAATGGGATACCTACCACATACTGAATGCTTGACATACCGACACGCGTAATCCCAAGGCTTAACATCCGAAGGAACACAGTACCGAAACACCAGATGCGGGAGGTTTAAAATCACGATGTTAAGGGACAGTTAGTCAGTGCTTCTGGTGTTGCAGTTCAGGTAGGTTACTGTGTGTAAGTGTGTTTCTGAGGGCTGTAGTTGTGTAAGTGAGTGTTCTGAGTGTGGTGTGTATTCCTGGGGGACTGTAATGTGTGGGTTAGCTTTGTGCATCTGTTTGCATGATCTAGGAAGTAGAATATTAAAGTAAGGGGGTGGGGGGGTGCAGAAACCTACATGGGGGGGTGTAGGGAGGCTTGCCCACCTGCTCATACGTAGTGTAGGATGGTTTGTTTGGATGTGGTGGGTAGCAGTGTGTCTGTGTGTGTGTGTGTTCCATGTTCATGTTACTTTCGCAAGTTACTGTCACTGTTGGTAATGTGAGGTATGGGAGTCTGGGCCCGGTACTGTGGGTGTCGGAACTGTATGGTTTTGGGATTCCGTAGGTATCCTGTATACAGCGGTTAAAGTGTTCATATATGAGCATAACATGGACCATAGCAATCACACATTCTGCCACGACCAACCTTTATGAACAAAGGATATGGAGAATATATGCCTATACACTATTACAAATATCTGCTGTGGACATGAGCTAATGGCAGGGTTACCAGCTTAGGACACAACAATTTTTTTACAAATAATTTCTGATTTGCAACTGGAATCTGATTGATTTTTATGTAAACTTGATGTTAGTGCATTATACACAAATATTCCACACCAGGCAGGCTTGGAGGCACTAGCTTATTGGCTTGAAGTAACCAACTTATACAGTTTGGACTTTAATTCCTTCCTGGTGGGTTTGGCACAACATGTATTAACAAGCAACGTCTTCTATTACAAGGATCTTTGTTTTTGGCAAACAAAAGGGACTGCGATGGGGGCATCCTTTGCCCCTATATATGCAGATCTCTTTATGGCCTATGTAGAAATACATATCATTTATGATCCTTCTAAAAATATATTTTTACCCTATATTGATATGTGGAGACGTTACTTGGATGACGTTTGGCTTGTTTGGAAGGGTACGGAAACTGGACTCATAGAATTTGTCTCTTATCTTAACAGTAATGAATGGGGGTTAGTTTTCACTGAACACCATGACTTGAATAGTATAACATTTTTGGATGTCCTATTGAACAGGCTTCCTGATGATACATTGGGTACAGAGGTGTACAGGAAATTCCCACAGTATAATTCTATTCTACATGCTTCCAGTTACCACCCTCCACATATAGCACGTAACATCCCCAAGTCCCAATTTATTCGGGCCAAACGCATATGTTCAGAACATGCCACATTTTGTAGGAATCAAGTTGATTTGACCAACAGATTTAAACACAGGGGTTATAAGGTGGGTGACATCTCAGTTGCCAAACATCAAGTCAATTGTATGGAGAGATCTGACTTATTACAATATAGAGACCATTCCAACACATCACCCCAACCACTCAGATTTACGACCACTTACACTAGAAATTCCAACCGTCTTATTCAGAGTGTCCACACACACTGGAACATTCTGCAGTGTGACCAGGACATTTCTAATATAATTCCAGACCAATGCCTCTTTTCATACAGGAAGGGCAAAAATCTGAATTCATACTTTAACCATTACAAACATAGTGACACCAAACACATTCAGTACGTACAGACCACTTTATCAGGGGACATCTTATATGGATGTTTCCCTTGTGGTCATTGCACCAATTGTCAGTACATCAACAAATCTAAGGACTTCTCTAGTAGGAATTGCTCCCAAGTCTTCGATCTTCGATTTTTCGCTAATTGCAGTAGCGATTGGATTATTTATCTGGCTACTTGTAACTGTGGAGCATTTTATGTGGGGCAAACTTCACGCCCCATGAGAATACGTATTTCAGAACATATCAGTAATATAAAACAAAAAAGAATTAATAATGCCTTATACAAACACCAAATGGCACATCCCACAGCTAAATTTATGTTTACCATTATTGATATGGTACATGGTAATCACACCAATAAAACAGGATGGCATACAGTATTGAATGGTAAAGAAAAGAAATGGATTATTAAACTTGGTGGCTTGTTCCCTCCTGGATTAAATGAATATTTATGAGCTTCCACCAATAGGCTTTGATCTCATGGTATTTAAAACTAAGAAATGAGATCCACGACCAGTCAGCACAGGAACACAACGTAGTTTTAATTAAAGCGCTTTTCGGCACACAATAAACAGCCTTCATCAGAATACAGAATACAAATAAATTTCACTCCTTTTATCTCATGGTATTTAAACAGCTTTGTTTAGCATGATTTTCATACACTGAAGAAGGCTGTGTAATTTCCAGCCGAAACCGGTCTGTTTTGCTGTTATGTACCTTTATATATAATATAATTATATTTATATTTTCATTCAGTCATTGTCTGCTGGCTCTTTTTTCTTGTGTTTGCTACATTCCACTGTGAGCCATGCAATAGCTCTCGTGCAGGGGATTTTTTTGGGCGAGGGTTACCAGCTGTCCCACTTTGTGAGGGACAGTCCCCTTTTGGGTGGTTGTGTCCTGAACAAATATATTAAACTTGGCAAATGTCCTGAGATTGTAGGACATAATTATGTCCCATATGTAATGTAATAGTTGCATGCAATAGTTCTTTCTGTATGTAAAATACCTACATGTTACAAGAAACAGGATAAGCAACTAAACTGCTACAAGAATAAGCTTATATTTAGGCAAGAAAGGAAAGTTCTATCCCTTGTACTGACAGTGGGATTGTGTTGGCCTGTAAAATCTGATGTGTGTCCCAAAAATGTCTCAATATGGCCATATGAAAAGGTGGCAACCCTAGCCAAAGAGTGTCAGTCACCAACACAACTACAATGACTGCAAATACCTATGACAGAAATACACAGCTTTCATGCAGGAACACTTTATTACATTCTGATGTATTGCCAAAAGGATTCAAGGACTAACATCACTTGCATGCTATACAGGAACTTCTTAACAGTGCCTTAGTGAATCAGCCTGCTATCACCATAGTATTAGTCCACTAAAGGATAGGTGTTCAAATAGGAAAGGAACCCTCATGCACATATCTATTATGTATAAAAGCAGTTCCTACACACCTGCATCTACTATGCACACCCACCAAAATCACCCCCACACCCAAATAAATTACAATACAAACTGTAATAACATCACAAATCATTCACTCACTGTACAACATCTGCAGAACCCTTAACATACCTTGTCAGAGACACACTAACATGGCCCAATGTAAAATAGTTACTGTTATACAATGGAACAGCTGTTGATGTTACAGGGTTTGTTTGAACTAATCCCGTTTCAGACGGTTGCGTGTACACCGGGATGTGTTACCAATTACTGAGTAACAGCACAGTATGATACACATGTGCACCAAATCAAGGATGTCTGGTGATCACACTGTAAACCACATAACAGTTCATGCATAGCCATACAGCACTGAGCTGCCCAAACATCCTTGCCAGACTTAAACATCTGCAGAAGTATCAGGTACAAACAAACCCTGCATGAGTATCAATGTTATGAAATATAACAGCTGTACTCACATGCAGAACAAAGTTGTCTAGCCATTACTCACAATCCACGGGAGTCAAGCTAATATATCTCTGTCTGTCTCCATATAGCTGTTGAAATACATCACAAACAACACATCCAGGCCGTCTTCCCTGAAAGCAAGGCAAACGGACAACGCCCAAAAGGAGTACTCAGTTATACACCACTGTTGCCATGGTATCGGCTAATGGAATAGTGCATAGCTGATGTACATCTAATTAACTACTTTGGAACACCATTTGCTGGTCAGGATACCACATGTTACTGATATTTAACTAGAAAAGTATGGCTTATCACACATTCAAACCATCCGTATATACTAGCAGAACGTTACAAAGAAAATTGAAACACAAACTGAAAAGGATTGAATCAACAGTCAATGACACCTCAGGTTACTAATAAGGTGTGTAGAACACTCAGTATGTCTGTGTATTTAGTACCTGTTCTGTAATATTTAAAGTGCACGCAATCCATATAGTGGAAACAGTTATCTTGTAGTGATGTATTGTTGAGCATAGTAATGCTTGTAGTATTTATGTGTGTACTGCTGTAGGTCACAAGGCAAACACCGCATACACCACAAGGGATGCTAAATAAGGGCTTTAAACACAAATATTCCTCACCAGCCGCTGTCAGTGGCAGGGCTGGTCCAAAAAGTATGTGCTATAACAGGGGATAGTATATATGTTGATATATTGTAACAGTAGCTATATGTATGGGTGTATTACTGAGAATAACATGTCGAAGGTTGGCCCACTGTGCAATTATGATTTGCATTGTGGGATATTGTGCCAATAACTGTGTAATGTATAGTATTGTAGGCAGATATGTATTACAAGTTACATAGCATTACTGTTATGTTAGACAAGCATTAGTTATGTCTATTGGCATTTACAATACATAATAACAGGATACATATGACATGTAGTCACCCAACAGTTTATCAGCATGATAGCAAAGTAAAATGGATGAGCTAGTTAACTATCCATACACATAAGACATGTAATAAGTGCAAAGGTAGGTACTAGGCTGTCTTACCAAGGGTATTTATAAGCCTAGCTAGAGTGTGTTGGCTTTCACCACCCTCATAGGTTAGTTCCCTGTGCCTCTGAATGGCAGAGCCATTAGTTCCCTGTGCCTCTGTCCAGCAGAGCCACTGCAGTGATCCCTGGGGTACATGTCTGCCTCCCATCCACATGTCAAGGTTTCCCTTGATAAGTGTTAGTGAGGGGCCCTGCCTGATGTACATTGGAATCATGTTCCAAAGCATGGGGGGTGTCCGGGTCAGGAATCTATCCGTCCAGCACATTCTAGTTATCGTTGTGGTTAGGTGTATATCCCTAAAAACTGTGGCTCTCAGGGGCCTCTGTTTAGGTGGAGCATATCCAGAAATACTGGGTTGGACATGGGCCTTGTATGTCAAGCAGAGATCACCTGTGAGTATGTGGTATGCAACCGAGTACAGCTGGAGTTTCTTAGATTGGGCTGCATAGGTCATCTGTTTGATGGGCTTAGTTCTCCTGGTGTGGTACTGTTGTGGTCTTCCAAGCTGTTACAGTTGTCTTGTAAGGTATATCCCAAATGGGGTGTTGTATCCTTTAATGGGTCTAATAAGTCATGAGTAGAGAGGCACAATGGCCTCCTTTGATCTGGATGTGAACCTATTAGAGATTAGAGGGGCCACGTAGAAGGATATTCTAACCACCTTGTCATTATGGGTATCGGCGGAGAGATTGCTATCTACTGGGGTTCCCAGATCCCTTATTACCTTTTCTGTATGTAGGGAACTAGCACCTATGTGGTAGTCCGTGGGTAATTAGTTATATCCAAAGGGGATGACTATGCACTTTTTGGCATTCAGCTTAAGGCCATGATATTGACACCAGGTATCCATCTCAGTGCGACCCTTCCAGAGGGTGTTTGTAACAGCTGGAGAAACAATTATGTCTCCTAGTTGTTTGCAGTCATCTACAAACCTTTTCAGCCAAAGCCCTCCTATGCTTGCCTGTACATCAGAGAATTATATACCGAACATGAGGAGTCCTAGGACTGAGCCCTGGGTGACGCCACTTGTAACTGGTATACAGTCAGACCTAGGGTATGCAACTCCCACTGTGTGGGTTCTGTCAGTAAGCCAATTTGCAAACCATCACATGACGTAGGGGTTAATGTTCAGGCAGATGGGTATGTTGATAATACCAGAATGAGGAATGGTATTAAAAGCCTTTGAGAGATCTAGGTAGGCTGTGTGGACCTCCTTACCCTCATCTAATGCCTTGGTAACTGTCTCTAAGAAGTTCATCAGGTTTAGGAGGCATGGTCTGCCCTTAACTAAGCCAAACTGGGAGGGGGTCAAAGGTTTGGAAGTACCCAATGTCTCTGTGACTGAGATCCATGATGTGCTCCATAGTCTTGCAGACCAGGCTAGTCAGGCCTATAGGGCAATAGGTCCCGTGGTCCGTTGTGGTGCCACCTTTGTGGAGTGGGGTAACTGTTGCTGTGCACCATTCAGAGGGCATTAAGCCGGATGCAAGGCTATTATTGAACATGATGCATAGGTGGGGAGCCGGTACGTTCTGAAGTTCATGTAAAACGCAGCCTGGGATGTTGTCCGGTCCCATGGATGCTGTGATATTGGCTTTAGAGTGTGCAGCTTTGAGAGGGAGTGGGGAAAGGTAGCACTGAACCTATCTGCCAGGATGTTGGCAACATCAGTTGGTTCTGTAATGTTCGTGCCTTTGTGCTGTAACTCAGAGCAGATCTGGGTGTTGACATCAAGATATTTGACATAGCTATAGAATGCTTTGTGGTTGCTGTTGGAATTAGTGGCGGTTTTGTTTTCATAGCTAGCTTTGGAGGATCTTATAAGGGATCTCACCTTTTTACTGAGCCTGACCAGGGAGCTCCTCCATGCATGGGATTGTACTCTCTTTTGCAACAGTGTCTTCCTCCTGTAGTACAGTTTGTTTATGGCAGGGGACCACCAGATTGGTTTCCTTAATTAGGAGTATAGCATCTTGGTTCTGTTTGGGATAGCACAATCCATGCACTCGTGTAAGTGCTTATAGAGTGCATTTGTGTAGGATTCAGAAGTTGTAACAGTATTGTCCATCTGCATGGGTGTCATGACGTTCACCACATCTGTATTAAGAAGCATGAAGTTGGCTTTGTAGACATATTATACTATGATTCCCTTAATGGGGGGTGGGGGCGGGATGTGGATATCAATGGTATTCATCTCATGGTCAGATTGGACCAACAAGGAGTTGACTTCAGGTGTGGAACACCGGTCGCTCATGTTGGTAATGCCTATGTCTAGGATATTGTTGCCCCTGGTGAGTGTGTGGATATATTTATCCAGGGCATTGGTGTTTATGAATTACAGAAAGCGTTGCACTAATGAGTTGGTACACGAGTAGTTTTCTCAGTTAATGGTAGGGTAGATTCAGTGAGACTATGTGATGAGTGTGGTGTGGTGCAAATGTTTACCTTCTCCACATGACTGTCAGTGTCAGGCTTAGTTGGAGAGAGTTTTACCTCCAGTTTGGCTAGATAAGTGCATCTCTCACAGGTTGTAGTGTTGGGTGGTAAGTGGAGAGGGTTGTTTGTGTACATGAGGCAATGTCTACATTGCCTCAAGATGTCCAGATTTATCAGATAGACAGGAAAGAACACTGGCAGCTGACCCTTGGACATGTCTGAATATAAAACTAATTTCCCCTAGATAAGTGAGGAAAATGAGTACAAGAGCTATTTTACTCTAAGCAAGTGAGAAAAGTATGTACTAAACCTGTTTACCTCTAGGTAATGAGGACGATTGAGTACTATAGTAATCAGTGGCTTACGTAGTGCTTACAAGTTCTGAACAAGTGCTGAGCATGAATAAGCAATCCAGATAGGGTCTTGGATAACACAAACACACTGCCCCCCCCAACAGATACACACTCATATATCCATATACACCACAGGGCCCCTGTACCACAACTATGTAGGTACAAGCTGCACTCAGGCTGCATGGGACCTGTCCACATCGCAGGTTGTATCATATCCATATGGCAAAACAAAATGCTCTCCACGTACACATCATGTAAAACATAGCTCCATGTCAGGCTGTGTACACACCAACAGGTATCACAACCCACAAAGGGGGAGATACCACTGATAATGGGAAGTACTGCACTACTACCCTGCTGAGTCTGGTCTGAAAGGCCATGAACCTTGATCAAATAATTGATGTCAGCAGTACAGATGTAGATGACAGCAAGGTTAATTTCACACTGCATATCATAACCTTACCAGGTCATAGGACATCATCACCCATATTGTGTTCCACCTACACTCAGTATACTAGATGTACATTCCTATGTCACAGGAGTGTTTTGCAATGGGACTGCTGGCAGAACCAACACTAGAGAAGGTGTCTGAATAATACATGCTCATCACACCAGTGGCAGTTACAGTAAGACAGGGTTAATTAATTGTATTCCCCCTCATTGTAGTCCATACCTCACAGACAAACAGAAGGCATCTGCCTATTGAAGTATGCGAATGACTATGACCTAGGAGCAATAGCCGACTCAAGAGTGTTGTGGACAACATATAGAAGGGGCTTTGTAGGTGAGCTGTGTGTGACATATGACTACAATCTGACAACTACATATTGCATTGTCACCCCTATGTTAATAACCCTGTACCCATGAACTACCACCTAGGCAGCGGTCAACATAATGGACACTTTTGTGTAAGGGATGCAGCTGGGCAGTTGTCTTTCCTGTGATAGCTACATCACCACACCTGTCAGGTAGTCATATGTGGCAACCCTAATAATGACAAGATGCCATCCATGAATATAGAGATCATTGTCCAGCCATACACAACACTCAAGTGACCCATATCAGATCACATATTTCCTTTAAGGGGTATTGGCCATGTGCAGATAGCCTACAACAGCCTTCCCATTCCCCATCTCCATTATGTAGCATGATGTATACCCTGAATAAATACATGTCCAACCCAGTGATGTTGGACATGCTACAAGTACACATCCTGATCTCAAACACATACTTCATGGAGAGCCACCTTCCACATGCTGAACAGATCCTTGTCCCATACACTTTACATAGTCCTGTCATACTATGCATTCCTGTCCATCAAAGCTGCACATCGCTCCCCTCTCAGACATGGTGTGATGACTGCATGGTTAACGTATTATTAAACCTGTGAATCAGTAATGTGGCACTGTTCCACCTGGCCCCAGAGACCCGCCTGTCGGCTACTGCCAGGTAACCTTTCATCCTAAATTCATACATGGCCCATGACATATAGCCTACTAGTTGACTTTGACTGTACATGCTATAGTGGATATCCATCCTTGCAAATACTATCTGACTAGCCAGTGTCCCATGTGTATCAGGTGTGCAACACAGGTGATACATGGCAGGATGTTAAATTTCTGTACAGTGCCATGTAGATGTATATGGCAGAACACATACATGTAAAACCTTATATGAGCAAGTCTGCAGGGTCACAGGTCATGTCTGTTAAGGCAGTGTAAGTCTTTATATGTGACAGATACTCAGCATCAAGGTCGACTGCATTATTGTGGACACATCCAGCCATGTGCTGGTAGATAGGAACACCAGTACAGGCAAACAGACATGCCCACATCAAGACAGCATCAACATGGAGTATGAGCAATGTAATTAGGTGACACACACACACACACACATATATGGTGATAATATCCATTCACCATTGAGTGTCATATGTGTGTGACACAAACATGTCAGTGCCATGTAGAGATTTGCAAATACAACTATTTAAATCTAATAAATGTGATACACATGTATGTTCAGCTGTAGCTCTGTATGTCTCTGTGAGTTACTGTGACCTGTTTCCATCATTATATCTTCCAGGTATGCCGCATGCAAGGCTACCCCATTTTACCCACTTGGAGGATGAGGCCCTCATCCCATACCTACTTGACAATCATGGCATCCTGTACAGCCATGTGCAACAGGATGCACAGCAGCGGGATGCCCTGTGGATGGAACTTCACAGGAGGGTTAATGATGTGGGTGGCCACAACCGCACATACCAGCAGTTGCACAGACACTGTACAGACCTCATTAGATTGGCAAAACAGCGTGCAAATGCAATCGCCAGGGAACAAGGTGCAACAGGTGGTGGACCACCAACCCAGCCCCCACTCACACGTACCAAGAAGCTACTGGCCAACCTGGGGACACCTGCAGAAACACATCCATAAGCTTTAGCCAATATTGTGGAGGAGGGTGTCTCTCAACCACTGAGCCTGGATTTGCCTGGTAAGTCAGTACTGCAACTATAACAACTATATTCCATATAGTTGCATGTGTCACTGCACAATATGTAATGTAACATCATATGCAAGGCATGTATACACACATGCCGCATACTATAGTATGCTACTCTGTGTATGCACACATGTGCATACACCATAGTATGGTCTAATGTACTGGTGTATGTGTTAACATACACATTGCACCTTGTAGCCATCATACAGGCATGGATAATGCTTATACTTCTGTGTTACTCCTATTTAGGTACCTCTGGCATTCCACTGCGACAGCAGCCCTTTGCAGGTGAGACTGTTATTATTTATCAGGCATCGTAATGCACAGATCTATCTGCCATGTGGCCATTTACAACATGTACACATAATGTATGGTCCTGTCACAATATATAGGTCAGAACTGCAATGCATCACAATGCCTACCCATGTGCAACACTTGCAAACTATGTGAATCACCTCACCAACATGAATCCTCACAAACTGTCATTGCCAGATGTTTGGACAACTGTGCATACAATGGTGGAGGTGTTGTTCACTGTAGGGACATGTACTACAGATCAGAACTACACATGTGGGGAATACAAACAGTACTACACAGTGGGCTGGAGTATGGCCAGCCTAAAGGATTCACTGGTGTGGATCATAGCCCTGCTATGAATGTCACACAATGTGATGTGCTATCTTGACATGTCCATGACATCTAGTGGCCTGGCTGCAACACTGCCTAACTAACCTGAAAACATATCCCACATACCACCCTTTGTCTGCATAACCCTGTCATCAGTGGAGCATATGACATCTATGTGTGTATGTCATATGGGACAACACAGACATTTGAAATAGATGCCTGTCACAATAATTTGGCCAACACATGTACACACTTGGCCATGGAGGATGGCCAGAGACATGAAGCAACGCACACGGTAGACGTGATGTGCTTGTGTGTACACCATGTCGTACGATGGCTACACATGTTCCACCTATGGCCTTTGTGTAATGGTTATATTGTAGATGTGGAACACTAGACATCCTACAGGACTGTGCACATCTTGTGTAGGTGTGACATCAATCCACCACATAAGATGTGTTGAACATCTTGAAGGTGTCACAACATGACAGCAGTCACCTGTACAGTATTCACATCAGCCCACAGATACAGCACATTCCCCTTGCTGGTGTCGGACATCAATGTCATACTTGCTCCTTGTGTGTGTGTGTGTGTGTGTGTGTGTGTGTGTGTGTGTGTGTGTGTGTGTGTGTGTGTGTGTGTGTAGTACACGGATGTACCGAAGTGTTCTCCATGTCTGGCCGTAGTTGCCAGGCAGCAGCAATATGGTTGCAGATGTGCAGGGGTGTCATCCGTATACACTTCAGTGACCTGTGTCGCAACTTCCACATCATGGTTTAGTGTGTATACACCTCAGTGACGTGGGTCACATTCCACAGTATATACGTATTGTATCTGAACACAGTCATGGCTATGAAATGTGTCTGTAACTCACACTGTATAGCAATAGAGATGTCTTATGATTCCCTGCAATGGCCATGCACATCAGCTAAATGTGCAGTATATCTGTAGGGTGGACACACAACATTGTATTGGCACACCATTACCCCACTGTATATTTGACAGGACACCATTGTGTTAAACATGTATGCATGCCATTGCACACGTCAGCAGATCACATGTCATACTACATGTGATTGTCAAGGTCATATGCCACACATCAGGCAGGTGTACTGTTAACTTGTGCTGGTCTACATGGTGTAACACAGGGATGTATGCTAAATACTACTATGATTGTATAATTTGCATGCCGTCTGCTATGACATGTGCATGCTGTTCTGTGCAACCCAGGGATGTATGATAACTACCACTATTATTGTCTGCGCCGAATGCCGTCTGCTGTATCACATGCATGTTGCGTGCCTTCTGTCATATCACATGCATGTGTGTGTGTGTGTGTGTGTGTGTGTGTGTGTGTGTGTGTGTGTGTGTGTGTGTGTGTGTGTGTGTGTGTGTGTGTGTGTGTGTGTGTGTGTGTGTGTGTGTGTGTCTATTGTATAGATTGTAATGTACAGTTCTTGTCTGCCCTCAAAGGTGATGTAGGTGCATTGCCCTCCTGTGGTACATCTGATGTTAGTGTCCACAAATACTCCAGCAGTGATGATGAATGTATGTTTGAGGCACAGGCAGAGTTGACAGGGGCTGAAACTGTGCCATTGGTTGCCATTCCAGCTATATCCCCCTCATACCCGCATACAGATCCCATGCCTGCACGTGGCCATAGAGGAAGGACAGCTGGCATGTGGTAGCATGGAACAGGAAAGTGTGGGGGCTATGGAAGGTGTGCCTGAACACCATGGTGTCAGCCAACTGACTGGTGGTGCCCCACACAGGCACGTGGCCAGTGCTGTTCATAGGAGGACCTCTGGCCAACATGCTCCTGCAAGACAGAGCACAGCAGCTGGTGTCACCAGACACATGTTTGAGGCTGTAATGGAGACACAGGCACATGCTGAATGGCACAACAGAGAAGATCAGAGGTTTCAGAGGGCTGCTGTCCATTCTTTAAACAACAACATCCAGGCAATGGTAAATGCTCAACAGCAGATTGCTGAAGCTTTAGATAGATGGTTGGGTGACATGGTTGGAGTCCTTGACCGTGGCATTACAATCCGCAAGCATGAGCTGTCTGTGTTAGAACATCTGGTAGGAGTGAGCCGTCAGGCCCATGGACGTAGGCCTGCTACATCACCTGTTTCAGCTCTACATGTACGAACTACCTCACATGTCTGATCCCATAGTGGCAGTAGCAGCAGCAGTACATCTGGTGCTGTACTGTCCACACCATGACACAGCAGGCCATGTGCATGTGGCCCGGGATGATCCCAACAGGGACATGGTTCCAGTTGATAAGTGACATCAGACAGTACCCAATCTGCACCTCTGCCTGGTAGTGCCCACGCAACCCCTGGCAGGCACAGGTCACATGTCTGTGGCCAGACACCGTGAACTGTAAAACCTGGCCTGTACAGTCTGCAGCTGTCAATAATACCCCTGTGTAGGCCAGACACATGCCAGAACTGTGTGCATACATACACGCACACACTGGAAACATGTAGGGCACCGCAACACACACGTGCATAACATCCACACACACCCAATTAGATCAAAGGCCCTAACCCACACACATGATGTCATACAATGGCACAGCCTAGGCCTCTGGCAAACATTATCACCCTGTGCATATGATGATACCTGTGCCACATCCTTGACATCCACACCATCGGTGCAGGAACATGCTCATATGGTCTGATGCACAGGGTGAACAGACTAGGAAGATAAATATATTTTACAATTGTTGTACTGTTGACAGGCAACAGACTTACCATGTACTACAGGTGTACAATGTATTTCGTACTTTTAACAGTATGCGTCATGTGTAAGAACAGTAACTGCATGTTGGTCATGATGTTCTGCTGTCCTCCTTCAGGTCTAATTGCACGTGCCGGTGGATGTCAGTATTTGCAGTTAGTGTCCCATATCTCAATGTGGACTACTCACAGGTATGTATGAATATACCAGCATGCACCATGTAGCTGCCACATAATGGTGAGAATGTCACACATTCCAAACACGTCTACTGATCAAAGAGCATGATAGCTGTGTATTAAGCTACTGTGGCTACAGACGTGACATCCATAAAGGATGACATCACAGGTACAGTTACATGGAGTGGTGAGGTAAGAGAGCGGTCTAGCTGATTACAAGGGTAGAGGCCAGTGGGAAGTGTGATGCCTCATTGGGAATCAGTAATACATGTTCCCATGACAGGATGCCAACAAACAACTGCACCCAAACACTCAGGTATTGACACACATGTATTCAGTGACACAGTAACACACCCACACATACGGATTCACCGACACAGTAACACACTCGCACACAGTTGCTACTGGTGAGGTGAGGACCCCTGCCCATGTGAAAATCATCATTACAGTACTGTGCACCTACATGATGCACCACAGAGAATACACATGTACAGGTAGGCAGTATGGCCTAAGTTAGGGGACATCAACACGGATAGTAGAATGCATCGCCTGGATGGGGGAGGGGTCTTATCAGTTCAGTATGGTAACATACATCCTCACTCCAGGGACCAGACAGCCATACACACACACACACACACACACACATACACACACTGTGGCATTCAGTATTGAATACACCTATGTCACACACATACAGATACCTCACATATGTGAGTTACACTCCCCTGCCTATGTCCTGCTTTCTACATTGCAGTCTGTACAGATGTGTACACTAGTGTACAGGAGAGTGAGTAGCAATTTGGATGTATTCCCCACCATACGTGACATATATGGACACACACGCAACCACACATGCCAGTACTGTGAATCAAAGACCTGCCTAGCTCATGATATGTATGACAGCAGTATTGCACGCATTACAAACTGTACTGACGCTTCCTTTGGCAACAGTGCTGATATATGCACATGGGACGTCTTAACTGTTAACAGGTGTCAAGTGATTTACCTTCGCTGTCACCTTGACCACTGTCTAAGTTGTGTATTATGTCCTTCAATTAACTAAACCATAGTTTCATAGTTTCATAGTTTCATAGTTTAGTACTAGGCTATCTGCCCTGGGGCATTTGTAAGCCTAGCCATAGTGATGTGGCTTTTGCCACCTCATGAAATGGTACAAAAATGTACAGATAAAATCTAGAATACTGTGTCTCTGTCTAGTAGTGACACAGTGAAGGTCCCCTTATATAATAGAATTAGTTTACTGTGCCTCTGTCTAGCAGTGACACAGATGTGACCCCTGGGGTAAACTTACGATCTCCCATCCACTCAATAAGATTTCTCTTGAAGAGATTCAGTGAGGGGCTCTGCCTAATATGAACTGGGATCCTGTTCCAAAGCAGGGGAAGCCTCTGGGTTATGAATCTATCCCTCCAGCATGTCCTATTCATACTTGTGCCGAGGTTTAAGTCTTTAGCTCTCGTGGTCCTGATGGATTTGGATTTTTTGAGGTGGAGCATGTCCATCAGATCCTGATTGGACACGGCCTTGTATGTCAGGCAGAGATCACCTCTGAGCAGGCGGTATGCTACTGAATAGAGCTGAAGTTTCTTTAGTCTGGCAGAATAAGACATATGTTGGAGATGCTTGATCCTTTTGGTGAGGTACTTTTGTGGTCTCTCCAGCTGTTGCAAGTGCCGGGTGAGGTACATACCAAATGGTGCATTGTACTCAATCATGGGTCTGATGACAGAGGAATATAGGGGTACAATGACATCCTTGGATCTGGATGTGAAACCCATCATGATGAGGTGTGCAAGGTAGAATGTTTTTCTAACCACTTTGGCAACGTGGGTGTCAAATGAGAGGTCACTGTCTACATGGGTCCCTAGGTCTCTGATTACTTTTTCCGTACTCAGTGGGTTGCTGTCTATGTGATAATTTGTGGGTACTTTGTTTTTTCCAAAAGGGATAACTATAAATTTTTTGGCATTTAGTTTAAGGCCGTGACTACGGCACCAGTTGTCTGTTTCAGTGAGGCCTTTTTGTAGGATGTGTGTATCTGCTGGTGTAGCGACTATGGCACCTAGTTTGCAGTCATCTGTGAACTTTGTCAGCCACAGCCCTCTCATGTTTGCTTTAACATCTGAGAAATAAATGCCAAACAAGAGGGGTCCCAGGACAGATCCCTGTGGGACACCACTTGTGACTGGCTTTGAGTCTGACATTGCTCCAGCAATTTTAACTTTATGGGTTCTGTCCTTTAGCCAGTTTGCAACCCATCTAATGACATAAGGGTTTACTTTTAAGCTGTTTAGCTTATCTATGATGCCTGAGTGGGGTATTGTGTCGAAGGCCTTAGCCAAGTCCAGGTATGCTGTATGGACTGCTTTGCCCTCATCAATGGCTCTAGTGACTGTTTTGAAAAAGTCAACCAGGTTTAAAAGGCAGGATCTGCCCTTTACAAAGCCGAACTGGGTGGGGTCAAGTGTCTGTAGGTCCCCTATGTCTCTGTTTATGAGTTCCATAATGATTCTTTCCATAGCTTTGCAGGCCAGGCTAGTCAAGCTTATGGGGCGGTAGTTTCCAGGGTCTGTAGAGGCACCCCCCTTGTGGAGTAGGACCACTGTTGCTGTACGTCAGTGTTCAGGTACATATCCCAAAGTAAGGCTAAGGTTAAATAGCATTTTTATGTGTGAATTTAGCTCCCCTTGGAGTTCACGTAACACGCACCCCAGGATACCGTCAGGTCCCATTGATGCTGTGTTTTTTGCTTTTTTTAGGGCAGTTCTCACTTGGACATCTCAGATGACAGGGAGATTACATTCAGCTGGGATAAGTATTTCTTCTTTTGGGGGTGAAGGAGGTGAGAAATTTGCACTGAACCTATCAGCCAGAATGTTAGCAATATCTGTGGATTCAGTGTATTTTTTGTTGTTGTGAACCAACTCTGAGCATATCTGAGGGTTTCCACCCAGGTTTATAACATAGCTGAAGAAGGCTTTGTGGTTATCTTTAGTGTCCTTAGCGATTTTTCTCTCAAAGTTTGCCTTGGATGTTTTTATTAGAGAATGTAGTTTTCTGCTAATGCTGATCAGAGATGTCTTCCCTTCATGGGATTTTGCTCTGACGTGCAGTAGCTTCCTTCTTTTGTTATACAATTTGTTTATGGCTGAGGTCCACCAGACAGGATGCTTGCATTTGGTGGAGAGGGACTTGGATTTGTTTGGGATTGCATGATCCATGCATTCTTGGAGATGTCCAGAGAAAGCATTTGTGAAGGATTCGGCATTGTGGGATGTGGTATCCACTGGCACAGTGGGCTTAAAGGATACCATCTCAGTCTTAAGAAGAGTGAAGTCTGCTTTTGAGAAGTTTTTCACTGTGGTCTTTTGTGCTGGGGTGGAGGTGGGATATGTATATCCAGGGTGATTAGTTTGTGGTCAGATCTCACTAGTGAGGGGTATACTTCTGGTGTGGAGCATTTTGTCCCCATGTTTGTGATGATCAGGTCTAGTATATTATCTCCCCTAGTGGGAGAGGTGACTATTTGTTCCAGTGCATTTGAATTTATGAATTCCAGGAACCTTTGGGCTAGGGTATTAGGGCTAGAATAATGTACCCAATCTATGTTTGGGTAGTTGAAGTCTCCCAGTATAATGGTATTCTGTGATACATTCATATTCTCCAATGTCTTCAGGAAGGCTGAGTGTTGTTCTTGAGATTGGGAGGGTGGTCTGTAACATGCTACCAGTTGAATAGCAGTTTTGCCCATGGTTAGTTGTACCTGTATGGTCTTTGATGCTTCATGTGTTGCTACTAACCTGGAGGTGTGGGTGTCCTTTATGAATATGGACACTCCCCCTCCCTTTGTGGTTCGACCTGGGTTTTGGGGCCGAAAAGCATGATATGAGGTATAGCCTAGTAGTGCTGGGGTGCTCTCAGGAGCCTTGAACCAGGTTTCAGTTACTGCACAGACGTCGATGTTCTCCATGCTGAGGAGTGCATCAAGTGCCTGCATCTTGAGATTTAGACTTCTGGCATTGAGCAGCATTACCCTTAGTTTTTTTCCATTTTTGTTTTCTAAGGAGGTGGGTTTGCCTTTTGAGCCTTGCCTAAAAAATGCACTATGGAGGTGGCAAGAGCCTTAGCCAATATCTGGAAGCCCAGTGGTGACAGGTGTAAGCCATCCCTTGCGAAGCAGCGTCGCTTGTCCAACATATCATCCCAGGCAGACAGACATTGGATCCCCTTAGAATGACACCAGTACTTGAGCCAATTGTTAAAGCTGATCATCTTGTCTTTGTATTGTGGTATCATTCTTGGTTAGGGCAAGATGCTGCTCAGGGTCAGGGTCATACCAGCCTGGGCTACATAATCGGAGAGCTCCTCTATGTCTCTTTTCATGTAGTCCAGGGAGTCGTCTCAGGTCATTCACACCAGCATGGACAATGATGGAGTCATATTTGTACTTGCTTTGGATTGACCTGAGTGCATGTGTTATGTGGCGGATCCTAGCTCCCGATAGACAGCTCACAGTCACCTTCTCCTTGTTCAGCCTGGTCAGTGGGACATCAGTGTGTCTGACTATGGAGTCACCTATTACTAGTGTATCAGGCAAGGTGTTTGACCTTAAGGGCTGCGATTGGTTGACACACTGATTTATTGAAGTATGTGTTGCATGTGTTTTGTTTTGAGGTGGTGGATTTTTGGATGTCTGCTTTGGGAGCCTCTGTTGTTTTGGTAAGTTTTTTAGTAGAGCCTCCGAGTATGTCTTTGTGTTTTTATGTGTTTGGTTTGCAGTTGTGGTAGGTCTATGTGGGACTGGGATTATTGTGTGTGTGATTGCCATCTCCTCCTGTCTGGTCATGCCAGCCCTGAGTTGAGAGAGTTCATCCTCCAGTTTGGCTATATAGTTACATCTCTCACATGTAATTGTGTTTGTTGGGAGGAGGAGAGGGTTGTCTGTGTACATGAGACAATTGTAGCATTGTCTCAAGATGCCCAGATTGACCAGCTGAACTGGAGACGACGCCAGTAATCTACCACTTGACATGCTAGAACAGTATAATGGAGTGGTATACCTTTAAGGGAAGTGGGTATTCACAGGGGTGGTAAGTAGATGTAGTGCTTTACTTAGTACGAGAGTGCTTACTTAGTAGAGAAGTATTGAGAACAAGTGCTAGGCTTATAATACAGTGAGTATTCTGGTTATACTAAGAGTAGAGCTTCCTTAAGGGAAAATTTGATGAGCAGACTTGGCGGAGCCAGAAAAAGTTTAACCTTGTTTAACTGGCGCTGCACTATGCGCACGACTGCGCAAAGCCGTGCAAACGCGGATTTTAAACAGTGAACTACAAAAGACCTAGGAATGGTCCCAAACAACCAATTACTACAGCTTCTTGTGCTGAGGTCACTTCCCCCAAGGACAGGTAGGCTGCTCAAGGCTCCCCACTCCCACTGGTGAGCAAAGAAACTTCCTTCTATCCAAGTAAGGTAATGGACAACACAGGAACTACACCACAGCCCAGAATACAGCAATGCCTGTAAACTGATCTAAGCTAGTCGAGGAAGGCGGGAAAATAAGGATTATTTTTTTTTTTTTTGTTTTTTTGGTAGAAACTCACAGACAATGCAGAGACAGTGATAAATTAGTTACACAGGCTAGCACACTTTAGTGGGCAGCCTCCACAGTTAAATTAAACAAACAAACAAGCAAACTTTCGATCAAATTCGACTAAATGTAACTTTAAGTGCAGATTTTAAAATAAATGCAGCAATCAGTTAAAAAACAGTTCGGGCTAGTTCAAAGTAAGCTACAGAAGCTATTTCCACTTGTGACACACCTGTGAGCTGTCCTCAGCAAACATCCATCTGCAAAGATGCCCCACCACTTAGTTATTTCCACACGTCTGTCCATAGCTGAGGTACATCTTTCCATACATTCTGCATATCACCATATACAGTTGGCAATGTTGAGGCTGCATTGCAACTGCATGATGTACTAGGATATACATCACCTGCATACATCAGCAACTGCACATGCATGTTATCTGAATGCACAACACTACATGTACATGTGTGTAGGTCCTACAATCCTGTCATTTTGGCATGGTTGTAGGCATTGCAATTGGTGGACATGTGTAATGACATACATGACACATGGACTGTTGTATGATATGATAGGTGTAATGGGTGACCGGTACAGAGGGAATGTTACCTCTGTCAACATTGATATCACACCTTATGTACTGTTAGCATTCAGCAGCCATGGACCTACATTCCATGTGCATGTGTGTAATGATTGTAGCCACCTATATGCTGGACATAAACACTCACATATACATCTACATGATGGGATACATTCCTATACTGTTGAATGACTGCACTGTATGATATGTTTGTGGTACTGTCCATTGTCTG